>NW_020214527.1:272589-351430 GCF_003070985.1 Temnothorax curvispinosus
GCGCGCGCGGGCTTGACCCATAATTCCGGATAACTGCTATATAATACGCGTAATAGACGCAATTATTGCGACGCGACTCGCGCGTCGCAATTAGCGTCGCGGTTTAAGCTCCATGCACGTGAGGATTGCAATAAATAAAAATCTCACCGCAGGCGCGACGTAGTCTGCGCGACGTAGTCTGCGCGCCGCCGCTTGCGAGAATTTAGTGTATCGCTTATGAATGTGTTACACCTCTCTCGCTCGTTTCTGCCGGGTTCATTCACTCGCGCGAGCGGAGCCCACGCTCCTCTCTCTCTCTCTCTCTCTCCTCTCCTTTTCTCCTTTCCACTCGACCTGCCTTTTACTCGTCCTCTCTCTCATCGTGATTATCAAGCCACGGAGGCTCGCGAAAGGTGCAGGTACAAGAAACAGTATCGGATTCGCCAAACGGTCGGGTCAGTAATCGGCTACCAAACGAGCCTCGAAGAGGATCTCTAAGGAGCTTTTTTAAAGAATGAAAGATAATGTATAATAATTACAAAAAAAATAATAAAAAAACTATATATTTTCCCGCATTTGCCGGCTTATTACATGAGTGTCTCGATATCAGAGGAAGAAAAATAATCGCGAATTACGACTGCATTTTTTTAGCAAATATATTATTTTTCAAGAATCTCTCGGGTAATTAAATAATTGTTACGATCAAATTAGATATAATTAGAACATATGGAAAATATGTTAATATAATAATGGGTTTGACAGTTAAATAACGAGAAGCCGAGAAAGAAAGCCACGTCGGCGAGAAACTCTTCGCGTAACGCATGCATGTAGGCGCGAGCGTACGACTTTTGCCAGGCAGTGGCCATAAAAAGGCACGCAAAACGCACGCGTGCATGCGCGGTGTCGCATGGAGAGATGTTAAAACGGGCGACAGGCGAACGAGCGTTTGAAATACCAATAACTCCGAGTGGTCTCGGCGATATTGCGACCGCGACAGCCTTTAACGCGAATATGTATACGCGTTAAACATGTGGGTTCTAGCAGGAAACCCGATTGCAATAATAACGTGCGGATATGGCGATTATGCGAGGCGATATGATGCAGCGCGCGCTTCTTGCGATATAGCGCGATATTATACTTAATCAAACCTCGCGATCGCGATTTCTTAATAGAATGCTGACATACTGAGATCAGATTAGTTTTCCTGATAGCGCAAGTGTAATTTGTTGAGAATTATATTCACGTCAGAGCTTGTCTCGCAGGTGATAGACACGGTGTAGATTGGATTTCTTTCCTGTTTTGAAGGTATTTTTCTTATTACAAGAACGCAAGGGATCCTATATTGACATACTAGCTTCATATTGACTCTGCTGGCTTTACAAACATGTAGAACTTAGTCCTTCGAGAGAGAGAGAGTTTCTCGTGATAGCAAGGTACCAAACTAAGCACTTCCATTTCGTACCGCGTTTATGAAGATTATTGATTTTCCCCTTTTCATCTCGATTCTGATTCCCGCTTGATTCCGTTAATGAGAATGTCCTTGTAAAGTCAGCGACTTTGTAGAATCTAAGAAAACTTATGTAATCACTGCGTGCGATCACTTGATACGGCCTCTGTAGAAAGAAGCACAAGAGCTCATTAGCATTCAGGTTAAAGACCAAGTGCAGCATTTGTACACAAAACTGTCGGCTACTCAGACATCATTCCAGACTTCGTCGGATTAAGGCCAAAGTAGTCTTATTGCATAACGGTGGAGTGAAACGACTGAACAGAACAAAAGACCGTGAAATGACACAGAGTCAAAGAATGTATATATATGACTAATAATTTTCGCGAAATTGTGCTTGCATCAAGCAATCATTCTACTGGCAAAATTCTCGTGAATTCTCGTGGCAAAAAATAACACAATTTTCGAAAAGTGTAAGTGCATAAATAATTTCAAAAATATATATATAATGCCAAATTTAACATCCAAGGAGGATTTAAATACGCTATACCACGTCTAAACATCTCCAGCCGATAATTTTGTATAAGATAGTAAGATAAGATAGTTGTATAATTTCGCAAAGTATAATTTTCCACATATTGAATTGCAGATTGAAGCGAAGGATTACTAAGGCCATGAAGAAATTTAAACGAAGGGTGTTAGTTACACCTGTACGTGTTTTCCGCGAAACTCGATTTCGAGACGTCGAGCTATTATTTCCAGCAGCGTTCGATCTCAATCGACAACAAAGGGAAAGTGGAGAAATTAGCCATAAATTTTACCGAGCGTGCTTTTAGTGCGTCTCTAACGTCGAAACGCCATTAAAATTGTGTTTTGTGCTGTATACACTTGTGTTTTCTGCACAAAGAAGCTTAGCGAGAAAAGATAAAAGATCGCTGGAATGTTAAATTGACAGCGGTGGCCCGACACTTTCCTTGCGAGATTATCTTTGCTAATCGTCGAAATTAGAATACACAGTGACGCGCAAGAAACGATGGCACGTGTTGCGAAGTATCGCATTGTTCTTTAATATAGGAAATTGAGGTGAAGAGCCTAGCTTCGCGCCTATTTACGATTCAAATGAGCTCGGCTGAGAGCGTTACGTATTTAAATCTATGCAGCGTTCTACAAACTTGAATGACTGCGAGTATTATTTGCTAAAAGAAAACAGATACGTACACAAAGGGGCATTTAAAAACCGATTACTCTGAGACTTGTTATCGTAGAGGATAATGCCGAAATTACTTCTGATATTCTCACGAGGAGAGAGAATAGTTCTTATAGACATACAGTTATTATTTTACACCTCAGATAACGGTGACTGCTGAAGAAAAATACGCATGCACTTCAGTTTGAGCTAGCTATTATTATATTAACGATATTATTTAATTTGAATTAAATAATTAAGCACATCGTCTCCTCTCTTCCATCATTTATTTATTGACTTCTTCTTTCATTGAATCAGAGATGTATAAAGAAAGATATTGTATTTTACAATCATAATTTTACACAAAATGTAAAAACGAAGATAAGACAGACGTGATAAACAAGTGGAAAATCCATTAAATACCCGTCTGTGGTATGATAAATTTCTGATCATTTGAGATCAGATTGAGGAAACGAGCTAAAGAGCTTGAGGAAAAACATGTATAAAAAAATCTTGATTATTGACGGAAATATGTCAATTTTTAAGTAATTACTGCCTACGCGTCACGGAGCAGTACCCTAGGCGTGCGCGCTCGCGCTCAATTGTACCACAAGACAAGTTCAGACAAGTTCAAAGGTTCAATTGTTTTAACGATACAATTGATGGAGCCATACCGGCATTTCAGAAGAGAAAAATGGTTTTTTGGACGCTGTAGTTTGTGCGAGCGTCCAATTAAAGATGCCACTAGAGCAAATATAGAAGCCCACTTGATGTGGAAGCACATACAACAATTAGATAAAATAAGAAGAGACGTTGAGCTTGAATGGTCTCAACATTTTGACTTTAAAAACAAAGATGCTTTTGTAAGATGCAAATTGCAAAAGTGCGAAACTGAACAAACAATTAGATGGTATGAAACTGATCTCATGAAACAACACGTAGATCAAGAACACAGGTAATTCACATACACAAGTAATTATAATCTTGTAATTTTAATTACAAGTAGTTGTATAGTAGTTTTACTATTTTTTAATCTTTGTTTTAATACGTGCAGATCATCCAACATGGGCATGGTCCAACATGAACCATTTATACGCAATGTTACGCGTACGACAGAAGTTTGAAGAGATCGCGATATATCGCATTCATGAATTTTTAATGTTGGTTGCTACACTGTATAACGGTGTAGGATTCACGTTAAAGATGGATTACCAGGTCAAGTGCATTACAAATTGAAAATACAGATTATTAAAGAAATTAATAGAAAAAGAAACACAGTTACTCACCAAGGTGGATAGACGCCGCGCGGCGACGCGCCTCCCGCTCTGATCTGCTCGTTAACGTAGCCGCTTCTAGGCACGTTAAGGGCGCTCCTGATGCCCACGCTGGACCCATCTAGAGTCCCGGGTCCGGGCTTGGGCACGTGACTGCTGCAGTACACCTCCTTGTCGTTGATCGTGTGCTGATTGTTGTAGTAGGTCTTCAGGGTGAGCTTGGTACCGCAGATCGCGCACTTGAAGCAACCCGCGTGGAAAAACGTGAAGTCCTTCAAGGGACCCACCCTGTCGACCTGATAGACGGTCTGAGCGCATCTCAGACACGTGCTCTCGTAGAAGTTCGGCCGATACATGATACCCGCGCCTCGACGCACCGCCTTATTGCCAAAGTATCCGGTATTCTCTTCCCGCGGACCGGAGTCCTCCGGGCTCCTCGTCCTGATCACCGCTCGCTGCAGTCTTCTCGTACGGCGCAGTGTTTCGCTCTCAATACGTGGGACCTTGAAAATTAAAGGCCTCGATCAGGGAATAGAGAAATTACCTCTCACCGCGCCGAGATAAATACAAGGCGACGCCGGCGAGACAAATAACTGGGCATTACGGGCTGTTTAGAGATTGGCGCATGACTCACGTACCATAACCGTACATTTCTAATTTCTCTTTGATTTTTCTTTCGAAGAAAGTGTCGTAAACCGATCTATTCCCCGTTCCTAATCATGAAAGTTTATGTGCGAATGAAATTTAATTCCTAGTCATGCGCTAAGTGAATTTGTTATATCACTGATATATGTATATTCTAATATTAAGAAAAAAATACAAAACAAAATTATTGCTATCAAACAGGTGTAATTAAAACGGGAGAATTTGTGTTTAATTAATCTTGATGGAGATAACGGAACAGCAAGTTTAGAAGGATGCATTTAATTCTATATATTTCTTATACCGTCTATACTTTGAGTCTGCTAGTTGATACTTTTGTATGGCTTCGAAATTACTTAAGCCAAGCCGCTGGTATGCGTTTAATAATCTCTTTTCGCACACCGGATATGAATGCGCGAGATGCCGAAGGTGGGAATCAAACGCACGTGAAGGAATTATACGCAATAATTAGTTTGCAACTGTTAATTACGCCGGCGTGGCGGTCTTCTCAGCGTTCGTAACACGCGAACGTGGCTCGTTTTACGCTCCAATTCGACAATATGTAGTTAGTTTTCTTCCCGGCGAGCCCGAATTGCGCACCGTTATCGCGTGCAGCTGGGATTTATCGTGGAATTTCTAATTCTATCGGCGTATCCTTCGTATCGTATGCGTTGCCGAGTACGTCTTCTTGGTACGCTTTATGAAGGGGGAGGTTTTGAAAGAAAATATCCGTCCTAGGATCTGTAGAATGAAGGTACACGGGGCGAGCCTGTGCACCGCCGACACTTTCCTGCGAAATTTTGCAACGAATCATTGCCAATACCTCGCCGAAGTGGGCGACTAAAGATGCAATTGCAACACCTTTAATGACAGCGATATGCCTACGGTAACGTCGACGCGAGATTTTCCCACGTATCGTTCGGCTCCACGAGCACTTAATCGAATTTCTATCACGCGTTTCCATATTAATATACGACTACAGATCTGTTAATGCATCATCTCAGCTGTTGCTTTTTCATATTTCAGAGCCTGATAATTATATATTATTAAATGCGCTTAAGCGGGCAAAAATGTAAAGCCATATAAACGATAAATAAGAGCTATGCTGAAATCTCGCGCACGGAGAGTCAACATACTCTGCCTCGAAAAATAATTCGTTATCGTTCCATAAATTGATTTCTTTTCCAATTTATTTGGAAAAAAAAATTTATCCTCGAAACAGGTTCGCAGTTGTTAATCCTTCGCGAAAGACCGAGCTGGTGGAAAAGCACAGTGTATAGCTACCTAAATTGGCTGAACGCACTACTTCTTGCATCTATCTGACCGCAATGCTTTCTAAATTCTTATAGTATACCGCCACCATCACAACTACCAGCAACCAAATAAGCATCATTTAGAACTGATATTTTATAGGCTAAATTATTTCTCGACTTTCCCCTCGTCGCTGAGTAGAGTTTTTGAATAAACATTTAGATAGCCAACGGTAAGACAAGGTAACTTTGATTTCATATATACATTTTTTACACAGACGTTCTTCCTTTTTATATAACGGGAAGTGGATAAATTGACATATCGTAAGATAGAGCTAAGATAAATAAATAAATCGAATCACGCGCTCTGTGGAATGCAGAAGTGAAATGAATTACGACAGTGAAATGAAATTGAAATTTCTATCTTAAGGATCGAAAATAAGGATTTAATCGACTAGAAACTCACAGTCGACTTCGCGGAAACGCTCACAGAGCACTCGTGGCAAATTCTGCGTACAGACGGCTGCAGGCCGGGACAATAGACGCTCTTGCGACACGTTATTAGCAACGCATTCATATAACGCGACACGTGCCTAATCTCCGGTTCTCCTTCTCTCTCACGGAACAACGAATCAGGTTTTTCACAGCCAATTGACGGAGGTCGTCGCCCCCGTTTTTCTTTTTTTTTTTTTTTTACTTTCGCGGCTGTAACTTCTAACGAAGTCTTCGCCACGCGATTGAATCCGATCCGTGCGGTAGAGGCCGATCGCGGTCCCGGTGATGACGTACCGATGGAACTTATCCGGAGAGTTCCTCTTTCCGAGGAGCGAGCACGAGGTGCACGTCGCCATATCGGGAGAAAGCATTTTGTACGTACGTACGTCGCCGTGCGTATCGCGGCCCTCGGCATCGCGAGAGTATGAGCTAATTCTTTGTAAATGAGGCCACGGTGTGTACGACCTGCTCTCGCCGCTGCGGGATAGTTCGTTGACTCTCGACAAAATCCAGAAGTGCACCAGAGAGCCGTCGTAAAAAATTTATTTACGGTTTTACACGCTAGGCTTATTTTTTTACGTTTAAACGCGCGACAATCGGCGGGAACGTTCCTTTCTCTACTATTGTTATAGTGAAGCGCCATTAACTCTCCAGTAGGTAAAAATTTAAAAAAATGCGTGGGATGTAAATTACACCCCACCTTATTTATGTTATAAATATTAAACCGATTAATATTTTTGTTTCTGTTTAATATTATTTATTGTCGCACATATCTTAAAGTATATTAACAGGTGGAAACTTTAATTTTAATGTTTTCTTTTATAATAATCGGTTGAAATGACTCCAGAATACTCATTAGGAAAAAAGAAGCCTGGGAAAATACACGCTATGCGACCACTGGAAGGTTAAGTGAAATATATGTACGTATAAGGCGTACGTGGATTTGTCAAAATCTATAATTTAAATATACATTCCGTTGGCACATAAGAACGACCCCGTACACTTGGAACTGTCGGCGGATTCGTCCTTCGCAATTTACTCTCGCATCTCACCGTTTTCGCGTATCGAATTCTCATTTTGTCAGATACTCGATGCGATCGTTACCCGTATGTACGTACAGCTCGAATTATGTTGCTCGAATTTCATCGACGGGCTAATGTTTATGCCCCGCTACCACCGCGCTGTATATAATCCAGCTAGTCTTCGCCGGGTAACTGCCCCGGCGATGGGACTAATAATACGTAATATTGATTATGACGCAACTGTGCCCGATAGCGTCATGCATCGAGTTACCCGCCGATACCTACGGGCCGCCGCGCACAGGTGTAAGTCCTGTTATCCGCTAATAGAATATGATAAATCGACCCCGTCGCAATCCCCCGAGCAATCCCCTTCCTCTCTCCGGTCCTGTGCAATTTTTGACACGTCATCGCGCATCAGCTACGTTTTAATCGGAATGATAATTTTCGTAATGGGACGCTCTATCCCGATTATAATGCCCGTATCTCTGCCTGGCCGAGCAGCGCTCGCTCCCGTAACGGAAATCCTTAACGCGTCTCATTAAGCCGCGCATTTTACTCCGTGCTCGGCGCGCGCCGGCGAAGTGCGGAAATCGTAAAATTCCCATAAATTTCGCCGTCGCGAGCGACTTTTGCGCGAACGACACGCAGGCACGGAGGGATGACTTTTCGAAGTCTCGAGCTGACGACGCGCGGGAGCGCCGAACGAGCATTTAAGCGAATGGATATTGAAGGGAACATCAATCTTGGAAGAATTGACAAATATTCTAGAATAAAAGCGTTCGTCGACTATATTCAGGGGATCTTAGGCCTACGTTCCATTTACTTTCCGTTTGGGTCCGTCCCTGCGACCAGCGGCAGTCGGCGGCTTTGCGTATATACGCCGAGAACACAACGACTCTCCGAAGGAATGCGACCGAGGCGGTACGATTATGGCGAATTGCATAACTCCGGAGCGGAGGAACCGGCCGCCGCCGTCGATGCGATGATCGCGTAATGGCGCGTTGCACCTTTATGAATTATGCGGTCTTCCGGCGATCCGTCGAGGCCGGAGAGCGACGCGTCATTTATCGCGGCGCTCGTTACAAAAAGCCCGATGGCGTAATCGCACCTATATATACACGTACCCACGCAATCGCGATCCGTGAAGAGGCTTCTTCGCGTTGCCGATAAAACTCTCCTCCGGTTTTGATTACGACAAGCCTTGAGATCGGGAGGTCTCCGGACTCCGGAGTCGGCGACGAGACGAGACGAGACGAGACCGAGAGCGGCTTTCGGAGAAGTAAGGAAGAAAGCGAGACGCGCGTCGGAGCTTTGGCGCAACGTAAAAATTATTTACGACATTCCTCGCGTCGTTTATCGCGCGATAATGCCCATTCGAATGCCTGTGTCCCCATTTCTGGCCCACCTTCTTCTAGGCATTTATGCGCGCCGGGCTGCGGAGCCGCACGCACGACGGTCTCGCGCCGCCGCCGCCGTGCCAGTGCCACGCACGCTGCCGCGAGACACGAGAAACTTTATTATGAGGTAAATCGCGGGGAATGCGGCCGCAACTCTCGATTCGGATATGCGCGCGGAACGCTGTTTCGCGAAAACAACGAGATAACGGGACGCGCTGCGCGAATGAGAGAACAAATTGCAGCATTTAATCCCTGTAGATTCTTTTTCGATTCGATTTTTTAAGCAAGGACAAATTTTATAATAGGAAAAAGGTTGCCAGATATTATGCAAGATTTCGTATCTATGAATGTATTTACGTAGCATTATATGGAATCTCGCACAAAAAAGACTTGTGAAAGCGGCGTCGGATCGTTCTAAAATCTAAATGATGTAATTAACGTAAGATTAAATAGAAAAAATATATTGATTATCTCCTAAAATTAATATTTATTTTTATCAATTTAGATTAACTTTACGAAACGTTTCACTTACTTTTTATCTGTTGCTATAGTTCTAAGAAGATAAAAGGTAAGTTAAACCAAGATAGTTAATCTCGGTTTAACTTACCTTTTATCTTATTCTTAGAACTAGCAACAGATAAAAAGTAAGTGAAATCAAGATTAAAGTTCATCTGCACTAATAGAAACGGACATAAGACGTTAAATATTGATTTCATTAATACGATAATACGTATTAACTTTAACTCGTCTGGACTTATAACGTGAAATCAATTAAATTATTTAAAACTCGACCGACATTAATGAGAGAAGACGTTCTTCAATTTCTTTTCCAATTAATTTTCGACGTATGGAATATTGCAAACTCTGGATTTTAATCTTTTGGCTTCTTATTATTGAGCGGCGTTCACGAAGCTATAAAACAGAATTTGACATAACGATACTCCGATCTAAAGTACTTTAAACTTGTAGCGCGAATAAATATCATGACTTGTTCCACGCACGTGTCCTAATTTTGGTCCCACACGGTACTCTCTCGCGTGCCGACAGGTGAAACCGCACCAGCCATCATCGGTGTTATTGAATATCGAATAATTACTGAAACTTGGAGGATATTGTCTAGAGAAATTTCCCAATTATCCGCGAAGATCTGTAAGTAGGCCCGACTTTCTTAATCGATTAAATACCAGGGAATTAACGAGCGCGCCACCGCGAAAAAGTTTCAGAATAATTGATATACACCATCACCAGAAGACAGACAACCATTAATCACAGATCATTCAGCCAATCACAAATACCGGTTGATTCTCTCCTCACACTCGTGCACGACGTAAATTTCTTTCTACACGGTCGTCTGATGTCGAAAATCACAGAATCGCGGAGCGGCAGTTTCGCTCCGGTAAAAGTGGAGCGACTTCTGCTTTTCGAAAATGCGTACGCATCGTCGCGACTTATCCTCGAGCGGCGATACGTACGTCCTCATAATCCTCGCTTCGGCGTCGTCCACGAGCAGTCCCGATGACTTCCGTGACCGCCAGGCATATCTTCTTCTGCCCGTGTGCTCTCCGACTGCCGTCCGGTCCTCGGTGTTTCGCCCTGGGCGCGACCGCTCCGGTCCGGCCAGGTGTGGAAGAATCGCAGGTAACGACCGAGCCTCGAGCACTACGTAACGACCGCGCGCGCGATATCACTCGCGGTCCCCTTCGGTCTACCGATTATTTCCGTACCGCGCATCGAAATCACCAGGCGAACGCCTCGCTCCGTTTCGCGAGCCTCGCGCGCGCGCGCGCGCTCGCTTACTCCGCTCGCTTGACGAGGAGGAATACGGCGAGGAGAAGCCAGTCGAGCGGGTCCACCTGTTTCGCCAGCGATTGTCGCGATATCGATCGCCACTCGTCGACGGAACGTCTCGCGATCGGATCCTGGGAGATCCCCGTCCGATTCGTCTTGGCGGATGGGCCGCGTACTCTCGGGTACTCCTCCACGAGTAACCGGAGTAACTACTCTCGCACGATTACACGCACGACAGCCACTTTCGACCTTCCAGCGCGTACGGACGTCTTGGGTGACACGGTTTCGGCTGTTCGCCACCTGGAATGAGGTCTCGGCACTAAGCGAGGCGGCCGTCGCGGCTCAGATCGGGCCTGAATATCACCACCTGCCTCCGTCGACGTTCCAGGAAGGTCTGAGGTGAGAGGAACGGCCATTTTGAGAGGCACCGACGATGAATCGGCTCAGGTGGCGCTATATGGTTGGAGAACCGACCTGTGCGTCCTACCTGCGTCCTTACCTGCGTAACGGTCACTCTCCCGTGCGCGCTCACCTGGCGAGGACCCGGGATCGTCGCCTGCGACGATGTATGAAACCAGAGATGCCGCTTTTGAGGACAGATTCTTTCCTATTTTCTTTTTAAGGAAGAGAAATTAAAATATTTTTCTATATGCGCGTCAGAAGCTTGCGACCAGAAGAGAAGACCATTACCTGAACGATTGATTAATTATGCCGATTTTATATGAAGAAATTCCGGAAGGATTAGCATCTCACATGAGACTTACAACGATAAAAGATCTTCTAATTATAGATAAAAATACGTTTATAAAAAATATATCGTTCGTAATTCCATGCAAATGATATTATAATCTTCTTAGAATAACTGTATAATTTATTTGCTGTGCGTTAGAGTTATCTCATAATTATGTCGCAACTGCACGTGTAATGACTTAATGTAGTGACTTAGCACGATGATCCGACAGATGTTGCAATAAATATATAGCTACAAGGACCGGTTACGAATACCCTAGACAGAATTGAATAGAACGCGAGCTGTTTACCGGCGCGGCTGCAACTTGTGGATCGTGATTTTGCAAAGGTCACCGTTTTGCATCGGATGTCGTGCGTTTAAAAATGTCTCTTGTATCACACTCGCTTCCTCGGAATCACCATTTCTAGGCAGAAAGTACAAGATCGGCGCGCGTAAGAGCGCGTGTGCGCGCCCACACGGATGCGTGAATGTCGCGCGTACGTGGGAAGCGATTTGCTGGAATAAGGGAAGAGAGCGAAGAGAGAGAGAGAGAAGCAATGATGCAATAGAGGCAATAGAGGCAACGACAGATTACACATTGCCCGACCGTTACCAGAAGTATATACGCTCTGTTATACTCTATTTAGCTCTAACGTTTCAATGCGCCGAGCTCGTTTCCGTGCACATGCGAAGTACACGCCTCGTAAGGCTAAAGGATAATAAGCAACGGCGACGCGGAGCAGCAGGGTCAATTAAGAATCACGCTATAGCTTAAGTCAACGGAATTGTATCGTATCTTCTTATTGGAATGTGATGAGCAAATAACACTTTCGTGTGATGATCCTCTCACGTCAAATGTTCACGGTGACGGTAAAGGGCGTGCCAACAAATTTACCATGTAAATTTGCGGATTGGACATAAGTCAACTGCGACCGGTCAACTTGGGCTAATATCGCATCGGCATTCCGTTAATATATTCTCGTGCGATTTACATAATTGCAGATTTCTTGATGCTGTACATCAGCGTGTTCCTTCTTTCTTTCTTCTCTCAAAAGTTCTTTAGTTTCTAAGGTAACTGTAGTCTCATTCTTCAGGATGACTGCTTCTGAATTTTAATTTTAATTTTAATAACTGAATGTAATATTAAGAAACGAGAAGAGCTACAAATACTTTATTGCCTGGCTAAAGAATTGAGGGAAAGAACGGTCATTGTTTTGCCCGAAGCAAGGAGCTATAAATAAATTCTTTCTTCTTTTTCCTACAAATTTTTTTTAGTTTTTAAGATAATAATAACTTTATTCTTAAAAATTAATTCTCAGACTTCCCTAGAACTTTAAATTAAAATTTACCTACTGAAATATGTGTTGGAAACCAAGAAGCTCTGTAAACATCTCATCTAAATATCAGCTTGTTTAAAGAACTAAAGAAAAGAGTGGCTATTGTTTTCGCTCGAAAAACGAGACGGACGTGGTTGTAGTTTCTAAAGCAATACCAGTCTGAGTTCTAAACGTCTAAGCTGCGCTCACACAGCGAGCATCGCGATATATTTACGCGAACGAGGAGACCACGGCGGGAACGATGGCACCGGTCCAGCAGACGCGGCGTTACGGAAATAGATTTCGGCGGCGATGCAACGGCCGCCCGCGGACGGAGCAGCGCCGTCCAAGCCGACATCGGAGACAGGGCCCAGTACCGTGCGGACCAGTTCCCGAGAAAAACCGGAAAAGTCAACCCCGGCGAGGTGTCCCACATGAACGTGAGTGCCGATATTCGTTCCGAGTGCAACCCCCCCCCCCCTGGTGCATCTTCCGCTTCGAAGACTTCTGTAACAGTATTCTGTATCGCCATTTGTCCTCTTCTTCATTAAAAAGGAAAAAGGGACACGCTGTTCGCAATAAGGACAATAAACAAATTGACGTGATACCACATGTTTCAGATAATTAAAAAATTTAAAATTGCATCGTGAACGACATTTTTTTTTAAGGAATATTTCGAAAAAACGCCGTTAATAGAAAAAGCGTTGCTGGCCAATTTCCCCAAGATCGCAGTGCTTTGTCGACGTGGTCCACGAAACGGCCTGTGACGTGACGATAGGTCGGCCGTCGCGTCGTGGATACGGATTATCTAAATCGGAGCTCGCATGGTGCATCGACTTGGAGTGCGCACGGCGCGTTCATTTAACTTTGTCTATCCGTGAGGCACAATGCGGATAGCAGCGTCAACGAGTGCGCATTATCTGATTTAAAAGATGAGATCAATTAGATTACCTCTGCACCTTTCGAGTATCTGATATCGAACAAAGAACACCGTTGCCTCGATCGCGCGCGTGTTATAGAAGATAATTAATTATTAAACATCGTTTTTATCTGTTTTTAAAAAGTGCAAATAATCTTATTTTCAAAGATATATAAACAAGAATATAATAATAAAACCTTCTTGTTAAGCGCAATTTAATTATAATGTTATATATAATTATGATATTAAATATTTTAACAGATTTTTGCAAGTTTCTCCGGGAATAAATGAGAGGTTCTTGAACTTTAGATTCTTCAATTTTCATATAAATGTCAAATGTTTTGATTTAATTAGAGAAGACAAGAAGAGATGAATTCGTTCCGAGGATAATAATTTAATGCGTCCAAAATCCATGTCGTTACTTCGCATTTACCAGTCTCGTAGTAGTCGTAGTGCCGTATTCGTGTGCATCTACCCTATGCGGGTACCAGCGACTATTGGAATAACGTAACGAAAGATAAAGCAGTTTCTCATACCGCTGCTACGCGGAAAGTTGGACTTGCGAATTAGCGCATACGTGTTATCTGTAACTTGTAACTCCGCGGTACCGACTGTGACAGTTACTTCCGGTTCCGAGATCCCTTACCGGATTGCGCCTCGCGTGCTAACCATTGTCTAATTATTCCGTAACTATGCGATATCGCGCATCGCTGCCGGAAGTGTGACGAAAGCATAAACGGAATCTTCAAATAAGCATCGGGTGGTCTAGCAACTAAATCGTCTAAACTCCGAACGCGAATAAAATGCGAGACGTGTCTGATGCGTGTGAAAGAAGTTCGCGGATAGAAATTCTCTCGGATAAACTAGAAGTTGGATGATTTCCAGCTTGCACAGTCGTATATGCAATCCCAACGAGAAATAGTTTCGCGATGCACGCTCGATTTGCATTTCTGGATCTTTCTTTTATCCCGTCACGCTTTTGGGACAAAATACCTGGGATAGAGAGAAACAATTGTAAAGGAAAAGTTTGACAGTAAATAAATAGATTAAATAAATAATATATGCTGTATATCTCTTTATTCAATTTTATTAAATAAATGTTATTTTTACTCTCTTTCGATATTATGACGCTGCGGCATGGAGTTTTAACGAGGAAATTATAAATTATAATTGGCACACCGTGCTCCGTGTATACACTTCCATTTGTCGCGGATTCCCCTGCAGCGTAAAATGGAAATAAAAATCGAAAAGAATGTGCGTTACAAGAAGAACAGAAGAGTGAACGTTCTAAAGATACGCGAACGGCTCTAATTCAAGAAACTAACTCCCGTCTCGTCGCGGCTCCCGAGCGAAAGCTTTTCACGGCACGGCTACGTTTATTTCTGTTGTTCCGTTTTGGATAATGTCATGCGGACGTTATCTTTAGTTATTAATCAACTTACTCAACGAGCTCATGCGACTCAATAATCATAAAAGATGTAACAAGACGAGTGGGCAGGGGACGAGGTCTATGATAAATAAATGCAAATGCCAGATATTTCTGAAACCGATTTATTTAGGTCGTCTGCTTTTTCACCAATTACGTTCTATCTGAAGATCCGATCTAAAATATCTCGATATCAGAATTAATTATTTATTACAGATTTAATTACATATGTTCGATATTTCGCGTAGGAAGAAAGATGTCGTCGGTGTCACACCTACGCCCTGAAAAAAAAAATATCGTCGCGCGCGCCACGCGGCTCGGCTTTATTTCTAGACGCGGAACACGCTTTTTCCCGGCCGCAAAAATAGACCGCGGTCGGTCCAGCTTCCGGCGGTGGATCACCGTTCTGACGTCACGCTTTCCCCCGCGACGGTACCCACTTGTACAGTCTCGATTATGCGGCAACGACGCCGAAATTATTTAGGCTTCGGACGCGCGCGAGCCCAAGGTGCGATGACATCAATTCACACTTGGCACTCTGTTATGGCGGTAGAAAAACTGCCAGAAAGAGCTCCTCGAAGTCGCCTAGGCTTTTGATACTCTGGTTTAACGAAGCATTATTATTTCCACGTTGTACATAGTCGTTGCTGGATCTACTTTTAAATCTATTGATTGTATAATAATTTTATTATATGTAATAGTTTTAACGCGTATCTTACGTGCAAAACCATTATTTTGCAATTCTTATAAATGGAATTTTTTGCTCGTGATTGTTATAAGTGCAGCATGACGAGATGAGATGCACCAATGCCTCTTGCATGTTTCTGAAATAAATTGCTATAATTCTGAAAGAAGAAATTAATAAAGTTCTGTTGTTATTGCATAGAACCCGGGAGCTGAAAAATGGCGACCGATGGCCATATCGAATCCGTCCACCAAACTGCGAATGGCAAGATCCATGCCCCATTGGGTCATGGTAGGTTTCTCTTTCAGCTATATTTTATTTCTAATTTTTACTTATGATTACCTCTCAATTTTATAATTGTTGTAGAAAATAAAAAAATGCTGAGATATACATATCTGCCAAAATAACTCGTTTGATGTATTTTTATTTGCTCTCACAATAAATATATTTATTCATATTGATGCAGTATTGATTTCTGAAATAAAAACATTTAAAAAAAGACGCAGCAGCAGCAGCAAGCAGATCAGCAGCATCGTCGACCGCCGACGCCCCCGAAAATCCCGCCGCCGTCGCTCTCCGGGGACTGTGGTGACCCCGACTACGAGATCATCGAGTTTCCGACCCGACCGCAAGCCCAGGCACCCTCGACGCCCCGATCGAACGCCGGTAAGTGCGCCCTGTGCGGCATCGAGAACGTGTTCGCGCGTTGCGACACGTGCAACGAGAACTACTGCGAGGCCTGCGACGACATGAACCACAAGCACCCGAAACGGAGGGGCCACGTCCGCCGAAGGATCCTGACCGACAACGCGAGCAGAAGCAGACCGCCGCTCCCGCCGAAGGGGGAGAACCTGTTGAATCCCCCGCCCGTGCCACCGCCGCGGAGGAATCGCAAGACCACTCAGGTAGGCTGCGTCCTGGCCTGAATCCTTCGACTGCTCGTGAATCTTCTTCCAGGCACCGACGCCCAGTCGTCGACCGATATAAGTCCTCGATGTTCCTCCAGCGTCCGCGCGTCCAGGGATTCGCCTCGGGATCACTCGGGCACAATGGAGATCAGGTTGCGCTATACGGCCAATGAATTATCGCGATCAAGTGTCTGTTTCTTGGCGACGATCGCCAAGATTGGATCAGTGACTAACTCCGGGTCACGGGAGAGCTGTTTATCCGCCAAGTCCGACCTCGTCTCCGTCGCGCGTCGGGTGTCCACGGAGTCGGATCGCCGAATGCCGAGTCTCTTTCGACGTTGTTGGTCGAAACGACGTAGCTTTTACTAAAAAACGTCACACCGAGGCGTGTCTCAAGTGTTACTGCCCTTGCGAGCTTTAAATGATCGTTGAATATTGTTCTACATCCAGATTCTATTTTACGTTCAGATTTTATTGTACATTGTTAACGTGTTGCTTTTTAATATACACCATGTTATCGCAAGACACTGATTTGCCGTATTCACTGAACCCGTTCTCTCCTCCAGTTCTGTCGCTGGCGTAATGACGCGGAAAAGACGAACGTGGCGCGTCCGCGCCGTCGTAATGCCGGGCATTTGTCGTGTAATCGTGTAATCGAATCGTTTTTACCGCGAACGATCTCTGGAGTGGTGAATATGGTAGGCTACGGTGAACACGGTGAACACGATCATTCTCGCACACGATTATAATCCTCCATCGGCATCCGTGCCACTCCGTGTTTCCCGTACCGTTACGGTGGTACCCACTATGACATATTTTTACACTCGGTGTACCCCGCCTTCTTTTCAGCATAGACGGCCTATATCCATCCAGCTGCTTGAACCTGCCACGCTCACAAAATGACAGATAATTTTTTTTTCTTAAAGGCGTATTATTTACATTGAGATTTTTGTTCTTAATGTTCTCGACGTATTGATATCCAGAGATAAGTCAGGCTGCATATTTATTTATTTATTTGTTCTTTTTTTTAAGCCTATGTTATTTTTTAGAAGACTGTTTCTAGAGAAGAGCATTTAACATTTGCCATGGTCATAATTATTTAAATTTGACACCTTTTTTTTCAATAATATCAGCGGTGTTTCACAAACGAACATCTACAGTCCTCGACAACATTATTCCGAGTGTTGTTCCCTCCTTACATCCACGATATGTAATTAAGTTAAAGTTTCGCGCTTAGGCTAAATCGGCGCTAATCAAAGGATCTGCGCAACTCCCTTTGCTCGACAAGGTCGGGAGCTTGAAGCGCAATTTTTCCAATGCGAAACCGCCGTCGGACTCGAGCGCAAGAGTATCGAAATCTACGAGTACTTTAAACACATCTTCCAACGATGCTTCTGGATCAGGAACAGACAAAATGACTACTCTACAGGTAAAAAGAGTTATAATATCATATAAAAGTATATTAACTATTAAAGAACAAATGACGTTTACTTTCAAAGAATTGAATCTGGAAGATCGCCAAGATCATGAAATATATTTGTGAATAAAGAAGTTTTCAAGAATTACAAAAATTTTTTCCTTTGTTGCATTTTATTAAATGACTAAAATGAAATAATAAGTATTTATAAATTATTTATTAATTAAATCCAAATTTTAACTTATTCGTCAAAACAAATTGGTTATTATGTATATTCGTGAAATTATTTCCATTTTTTACAATTTTAGATATATTCTTCCATTATGGCTTTGTCATTAGTCATTTGTTGAGTTTTTGACAACTTTATTTGTTATTTTAAAAACTGGAATAAAATATTACGATTTTTCAGGAGAGATATAGAAAATATCAAGAAGTGATGAGGGCTCAAGACGCGAATAGGCGACGACACCCGTCCGCTGATACGAGGGATACTTTGAGTGGGAGACCACTCAGCTTAGGCAGTCCGAAACCGGCACCTCCACTTCCACCTCCGCCGCCACCTAGAACCATGATACAATCAGCCAGCGTTTGCGACTTGACCGCAGCTCATATGTGGAATTCAGGAATGCATCAGGTATTCTCAATCAAGTGTTCATCTCAAACAAAAATGTTGTTAAGTCTATTTTTATTCGATGTTATTGTTATTAATTTTTCCTTCTTGATTTATCCGTCAAACACTCAAAGGAGACAATGTATCAAACTAAAAATATTTAAACCTGACGCGTACAGGAAGATTCGTGATAGATAAAATTGTTTCAGGCCCAATCGATGGCACATCTCGGCCCCGGCGGCGTACCGATGATGTGGTACCCGCCGGGCAACCCCTGGGATATGTCGATGGGAGGCTCCAACGTGAGCCTGCATCATCCAAACGCGTGGGGATATCCCGTGAGCTATCCGTCAGTGCAAATGCTACCTCCGCATTATCCAGGATCTCTTTCTAGAGGGCACAGTCCGGCCAGAAGCGTCAAATCCAGCAGAAGATCGAGGCCAGCGTCTCCGTCTCCCAGCCTGAAATCCAAGAAGTCTTACGCTTCGAGACCGCGATCGAGGAGGTCGCCCGGGTCACCGTCGGACGCAAGCTCCGAGAACTCCGACGAGTCCGATGTGGACGACAGACTTTCCCGCGGATCCAGAAGTAGACGCGGTAGCGTCCCCAGAAGCATACGACAACGAAACTATCATGACGAAGATACCAGAAGTCTCGTGTCCAGAGGTCGACGAGAGTAAGTGGGGAAAATTCTCTCTGAGATGGACTAAAAGAAATATAATTTACAGATACTAATTTAGAAAGATTTATTTTCACAAAGCTTCGTGAACAAATATATATAGACACATTAAGGAACTTTTGGCGAACAATTCTATCGACCAACTGTTCATTACTGTCTTAACGATGATATTTTGTAACCTTCCATTTCAAAACTTGGCAATTAATATTAACTTATATTCTATCTTTATTGATCACTTTGAGAGAACAACTAACGTTTTCATAATTTTATAGAATTTTAATTTTTGCGAAATAAATTTAGTTTTATTAATATTTAAACTTTAAACACATATATTTTATTCGCGATCACGTCTTGATCATGGGTTTTTTCAGGAGATTAATATCTGAGGAGAGAATGACGAATGCCGAGGACCAATGGTCTGAAAGTCCGTCCAGTAAACGATACTCGACGTCTCCGAGAAGCTATGACGAATTACAAAAGAGCAACACTATCTCTTCTGGACGGCGTTACAACCACGATGACCGCTCGGCTTCCAAGGTGGATCCTCGGCTGGATCGCGTACAAAACGGAACTTATCGCGACCGCCGAAGGCGAAGTACCGACGACGAGTCCTCCGATCGAAAAGTTAACACACCAGGTCGAGCACGAGTTACGAGCTCTTCTGACGATCATTTTGAGAGGGTGGAGAACGCTTTGAAGAGGGCGTCGTCCCTTCGAAGGGACATAATGCTGGACGATTTGGAACGATCCTCTACTCGTCGCGATTCTCGTAGATCGTCCTTCGAGAGTGACGGTCAGATCAGAAAGACGCCTTCTCGTGATGTAGCTTCCCCGAAAAGAACACCCGGAGAAAGAACGCGTCTCCTGGAAAGACAGTCTTCTCAAGGAGGACATTCAAATAGGGATCGCGCGAACATGGATGAGATCGAATCACGCTCGACAAGAAGAGAGCAGCAAACGCGCGATGTCTCGCGAGAGCGCGAGCTCCTCGCGAGAAGAGAGTCGTTCCGACGAAAGGACACTCTTGACGATCTAGACCGGACCTCCAACAAACGAAGTTCCGGCAGATCCTCGTTCGAATCCGACAATCAAGGCTCTAGAAAAACGCCCTCCAAGGAAATCCCAATAAAAAAACAGGAGGACAAGGAAGATCGAGACCTGCCTAAAACGGGTGATCTTCAAGTTACAGATCGTCAGCGATCGATCGAGGGCCGTCAGTCGAAGGATTCGGTACGAACTGCCGAAGTTCAACCGAAGAAACAGGGTAACGCTGAGACTAAACAGCAGACGCGAATATCTCAGCTTGAGAAGGAGCCAAAGGCAAAGAGAGACACAGTTGAAAGTACGAGTGCGTCGTCCAAGAAAATCGACGAGATGGAAATTCCAAAAGAGGAATGGGCTTGCGAGCATTGTACTTTCATCAACAAGATCAACGATCGCGTCTGCGTGGTTTGCTGCAAGACGAAGAGCAGCGCTCTGCCACCGAGCGTCTCAAACGATGACCCCGCGGCCGCGGCCGCCCCGATCGAGCCACGAGCGAAGAACGAGGCGTCGAACAACGTCGCCGATCCCGAGAAGCGGACCAAGAAGATCTCCAACAGCGAAGAGAGCGGCGACAGCGGATCCGTCAAGAATAAAGGTAGACCGAAGCGCAAAATCAGCTTTTCCTTCGGTACCAAGTTGTCCAAGTGACGTCACGCGTGACGCTTCCATTCTATGTGATGCCCACCCGCGTATTCCTGTCCAGAAATGCGGATGACCCGGATTACATTTGTACACGTTTTTCTTTCTCTCTCTCTCTCTTTCTCTGTCTTTCTGTTTCTTTTTATTTTATTTTTTTTCATTTTTACGTAAAGCGACAGTCAAGTCGTGCAACTGGTTATTCTCCACCTTCGATGTATTCCCTTGGATGAATAATAAAGAGACATGGAAACTGTTTTTCGTACAACGCTACAACGACACCAAATGCATAGTCGTATTTGAAATTCGGCCATCTTCTGTTCATGTCTGAGGCGTTATATTATTCATTCAAGCGATGCGACGGTTTCAAGCACGAGCGTGCATTTGGCATATGTTCCTTTTATTCCGGGGCAGACCATCGATGGAAATCACTGCCAGAGCATTTGGCTCGACGACGCTGAAACGCGTCAGCGGCAAAAGATTTGTTTTAGTATGAACAAAAGATTATGCAACAGTAAAATTTGTTAAAATTCATTCCCTTTAAAATCGCCCTTTAAATCGTCGATATGTTGTGTACTAGTTTCGGATTATATTCGGATATTAATGCACTATTAGATTACTAATATTGTTACTAATATTAATTGTGATAATTACATGCGGCATGCCATATATTTTAGTTATATGATATATTTATTTGTGGCGATTGTTACAAACCCTAACAAATTAGCGAATTAGCAAATTTTTTAATTAAGTACACTAATTAAACAAAGAAAAATTTGGCACGAGCAATACATTACTAATATTTAAATCTTGTACACCAAAATTCTCCAATCAGTATTTAATTCGCAATTTTATTCTTCCTCTCGATCGCCAGAAATGTTATATAATTTCCGGATGACCCTGAAAAAGATATACATCTTGTACACTTGTGAGGAAACACAGTAGCATTAATCAAATGGTATATTTAAAATCACAATTTAGGAAGAAATAATTCAGAATCGCACTGAATCATGAGTAAATTTGTGATTTTCAGAAGCGATTGTTCCAGACAATGATTCTCTCGTAGAGAACGCTAAAACTACGATCACGGCCGTAGCTGCGCAAGCAAAAGAAGCGTCAACAGACGCAGCATTGCCGGTCGATGAGAACTTGTCGTTAGAAGCATCGTCCTCGGCGTTAACGTCTTCTTCGATTGCAAATACTTCTAAAGCGGACACAAACGCGACGCCACGCGAGGAAAGGATTCGAGGAAAACTTTCGAAGAGCCATTCGGTGTCTACGGGAACATCTCCTCCACCGCAAAATATCTCGACCCAAGTAAGAATTGTATAAGCAAGATATTACTCGAATATGAACGAAAAGATTATATAAACAAAAGATTAAATGGCGTAAAATAAATTTTATATTGAAATATTTTAGACTTACGACTATCTCCCTGCAAAAGGGACTCTCGGAAGATCCGCGTCGGTAGGAACACCAAAGAGTTACTTATATTACGACGATAGCGATGGTGAGGTGAGCGAAAAGTAGTGAATAAATTTGTGAATAAATTAAAGCCTAATTAAATGTTGGATAAGAGCAATCGAGCCTATAAACAACCATTGACAGTAAAGTATTCTATGAAGAGAAATAAAATGTCTTGCATCCTTCACGTTGATATATGATAAAAAAAACGCGTTCTTTATGTGTTCTAATAAAGGAAACAAGACGGAGCATTTGTTTCAGGAACAAGCCGGATTCGTAAACAGTCCCGATTTGTATCCGCGAGCGTTGCAGGAACAGTATCTTCAGCAGCTGATAACCGGGCAGAGGAGCAGAGAGCGGACCAGAAGAAACTCCATCGACTCGTCTCACCTTTATTATCGTTCCAGGGTAAACTCGCTTACGAACTGAGCTTACAAGCCTGATGGATTTTTATGTACACCTCGTCATCCTCGATCCAACCGTCGCGATAATTAGCCTCGGTGTGAACGTAGGCAGGATATTTTTATTTCTTTAGCATCCACCAACCGCTTAAATAGATCGCTCTTACTTGTTTATTTATCATGCTTATTTGCGTAATACATTTACAGCTGCTGCTCTAGTCCTGGTATTAATTTAGACATACGCTTAAAGATAATCTGTGATGGCGGAACCCCCTGCGATTGTGACTACCAATAGATCAAGTAACATCCATTGCAATTTCGTGCTTTTTGCCCATTTTTGATGAGACGATCGTTAACAGCAACGTGCTTTTGATTTCAGGAACCCAGCCAATCGAGATACGCGGAGGCAGGTCCCAGTGCCAGCCAAGGGATCTCCACGTTGACGCGTCAAGGACTGGAGATAGTGGAGATCCTGCGGGAAGCCGAGAAGCAGGGATTCACGACCGACGATGTCCAAGTCGCATTGGCACAAGGTGCCCCGAATCCGATCGAGTGGCTTCAGACGCAGTGGCCGCATCTGGTGGAGACAGTGCAGGTCCTGGTGACCGCACAGGGCAAGGAATTGAAAGAGAACAGCATCGGCGTGCTCTCGCCAGCCGAGGCGAAAGAGGCCCTGCGATCTGTCAAGGGTGACATGTGGAACGCAGTCGCGACGGCCATCCAACGCAGGCAGCAGAAAGTGCGTGCGAGGGAAAAATCTAATAATATTTCGACGGATTTACAACACTTTGATCAATATTGATTTGTCGTCTTTTCGATTGGCAGTGTGAACAGATAATGGCGAAGGGAAACTTTGCGCTCGCGGATGTTGTCAGAGCTCTCGACAATAATACCGGTGTCGAGGATGCCACTTTGCTCGAGCTGCAAAAGAATCAGCTCAAGCCCTTTCTAATGAGGATCTGGGGTCCTCCGGTCGGGGTGGAAAACGAGGAGGCTGCACCGCACGAAGGTCAGTGAAGTTTTCGATACACACCGATTACACCGATCATGATAATTTCATAGCGCTTACCAATGTTTTCGATACTTAAATATGTTAATATTATTTTATATAATAAGCAATATTCATATATATTATTTTATTATTCAATATTTTATATATTTTAAAAATATATAGAGATATTATTATTTTTTTTTTTATTTTATATGCAATCTGAAAATTGTTACTCTTTGCTTATTACAGTTTGCGGTAAAAAAAAACGGTTTATATTTCTATGCGCAATAGAAAAATATATTAAATTGAGAGATTAATTACTTTATTTGTATCTCCACATTTACGAAAAAGTCGCAAGTTAATACTCGAGGAAGAAACAAAGATCATCGATCACGCGCCGGTCTTTCTTTTTGCTGCAGACGCAGCGGGTGCGGTGGGCGGGACGGGAATAGGTCCCGCGGAACAAGTTCCGAATGTGTCCGATACGGAGGCGCAGAAGCAGGTAATGTCACCAATTGTTGATCATTTCGTGGCGTTGCAGGCCGACTTTCAAAAGCAACTGGCAGCCCTCAGAGAACTGACCGATAACTGGCGACACGAGAAAGATCCCCCGAACAAACTGGGTAATAATAAGTCTGATAATCTGTACGACCGCTCCGATGAGCCCACTGTTCTAATCGATCCAAATCTGGTCCCAAGGGCCGTACAACAAGCGCCCGACGTAGCGGAACCGAGCGATCTTGCGATCACGCGGCAAGAACAGGCAACCGTAGATTCGCGGGACGACTCAAAGTACTCGTTGAACGCTACGAAACCGACAGAAGACCTGGATCAAGTAGATGCCGCGTTGCCCACGGAAATTCCCGCAACCACAATCAATGATCTCGCGAAGACAAGTGTAGTGGACTCCTCGCGCGCGCCTGAATACTCCTCGAAAACTGACGATGATCGTTTGACCGGAGAATCATCGACGATTGACACTGATAAGACTGTTGTGCGAATTACCGGATCCGAGCTGTCAAAATCTGACGGCCAGAAGAGCGAAAGCGACGACGTCGAGGTGAAACAGACCGCGCGGTCGCACGAAAAGACGAAAGAAATGCATGCCGACACCTCGACGACATCGATCGACGAAACTGCAGTGACGACGGAAGTTACGAATTCACCGGAGGAACAGGAAAGATTATCGCCAAATAACGTCGGAGTTGAAGTATCCTCACCGCATGGAACTTCTGCGCTTGACACAACGAGTTACACGGAACCGGGTCAGTCCTCTTCTGCGCGTCAGGAAACTTCGAGTGGTCCTGAATTACCTTCTGATGTAGGGACGACGGGGAACAGCAGCGAGTCACTCGTCGAAGTTGGGAAGTCTGCGGAATTGAACGACGCACTCCGTATCTCTTTCCCGAATTCGAGTGTTCCCCAACGAGCCGATATATTGCCGCAGCGGACATCAACGCGAGACGAATCCTCGAGCGCAGGCACGGCGAACGTGACGGAGAAAGCACACGCGGACGCATCCGAGAGGGATCTTGCCACACGGGAGCAATCTGATCAGCGTGTCATAAGGGAAATCCCCAGGCAGAACGACGAGCCACACGTCGTGACGGTGGAAGCTCTACTATCCGCCGTGAAATCGCTGCCGCAGCAGTTTTTGACGCCGTTCATAACTGCGATGCAAATGCTGTCGCCCGAGAAAGGTGATGTCAACGTAACTTCCGACGTGCAACTTATGAATCGATTAAATACCTTACACGATATGAAGACCGATGACCCCAAAACCGGCGTGTCTGAGGCCGAAATCAGCGACAGGAACGTCGGCGCACCAAGGACCCGTGACGCTGACGAAGAAATGTCTGTTTCTGCAACCGTGCTTGAAAACACAACTGGATCGGAAGAAGGATCGCTTCGGGAGAAGGATCGAAAAGATAAACATCCGGACAAAAGTTCTAAAAAATTGAGGAGCAGCAAGATTGCCGATAAGAAGATCGACACATCTAAACTTCCGGATTCTCGGATGGCAAAGTCCCGCTCGAGCGTTCCAGACATTAAGCAACAGCATCAGGATGTCAGATCGGTACGTACAGACACGAACGGGTCTAACATTTCGCAAACTAACATCGCGACGGATCTGACATCCGAAACGTTTTCCGATTCGCTGGACTTAATGGACAAAGACAATCCCGAAGAATCGCAGACTGCGAATGAAGTGGCAGCGTCGAGTGTAGGAATAGCCGGAGTGCCGGACGTCGCCAGGGAAATACATTCACGTAAGAATTCTTTAGAGATAGTTGACACGCCTGCGAGAGATAATAATCAAGAAAAATCTGTCGAGGACGAAACGGTGTCGGAGGCAAGATCAGCTGAGGAAATGCATTCAGGTGAATTATCGAGCTCTCATGTGCAACCGTTAACAGCATCTTCAACGCATGATCAATCTATCGTTCAGAAACCTCTCGAGCTTACAATCGCAGGCGATAGCTCGACTGATACGCCATCATCATCAAAGGAAGCAAAAAGCTCTTCCGAAAAAGCATCTCATGAAAAGCTTCTCGCTGATAACGCCTTTACAGGCATTGATCCACTTTTAAAAAGTGATTCGTCGCAAGATAAAAGTTATTCATTAGCTTCTATAAACGATTCTAACGCGGAAAAATCGGTCTCTCAATCGACGACGGAAACAAATGTTTCACAAAATGATCCGATCGTGCATAATTCTAACGCTGATCATCCGCCTGTTTCGCGCGAAGTAATAACAAACGTGACTAATGTGCAATCAAATGAACAGGATATTAACAAACGAGACGAACGACAATCAAACGATTCATCTCGCACGCATGTTTCAACATCACCAACCTCGTCAATTTCATCTCCCGCAAAGGTACCCGATCATTCTCTCGACGTTAAATCACCGCCCATCGAAATATTCGATAATCACGGAACGACATTGCATCATGATAAAAATGATACAAAGCCGATCGTTTCGAAAAATGCGGTGCACGTTTCGGAAAAAGTAGAACAGACAATTTCGGTCACATATCACACTCCCGCGAGCGACGATAAAAATGAAACTACGTTGAAAGAAAACGTGCCCGTTGAACAAAATACGGTCAATAATTTAACCATTACTCAATCGCGAATCGATGAAAATATCCTATCGCCATTAACACACTCGCGTGCCCCTGAAAAAATGGATTTAAAGAATCTGCGTGATCAAGGGACGGAAATTACATTTGTCCCGGCAAAATCTGACAGTTCAATGATCGAACCGACCTCAGACATTCAATCTATGACAGATTCACAAAATGTCGAAAATATTAAAAATCAAGATAAATTGCACTTTTACAATCCGAGAAATCCGACAGATAATCATGAAATAATTGCACCTCCACATAATCACATAACGCATGCTAAAGTAATGTCAACCTCTTTCTCAGAAAATAATGTCGGAGCAAATACTTGTCCTGAAAATACTTCGCATCTTGAAATATCAAAAAGCTTGGACGATCCCAAAACTTCAAAACTTACTGTCGATGAAAACGTCGTTACAAATATTAACAAGCCTTCCAACGAAAATATACACGATCAATTACGCGAATTATCAAATAGTAATAACAACACGTTTCCTCCCTTATCTGTCGAACATGCTCTCCCCTTAGAATCGAAAGAAAGTATTTCGTACCCCATCGATCGCGATGAGAAACCTTATCTCGAAGATGAAGTTTCTCAATCTCACGATGACAAGAAACAGGACGCGCAAATGTCAAATTCAACAACAAGGAACATCTTACACGCGCTTAAAAATAGCAATATATTCTTCGTAACGCCGACCGAGGGGAGAAATATTGCTTCAACAGCCAACAAAGACTCTTTCCCGAATCCCATTATAGCGAATGTCAGCGACGTGACGCCCGGAATACCTGACACCTTTGAAATAAAGATATCGGAATCGCCAGTAACAACGGTGAACGATTGCGCGCCGATAAAAAATATCGCGAATATCGTCGAACGCGAGATAGATCAGATCGAAGGCGTTGATGCGATCGGCAAAGAGAATGCGAAAGACGTCGATTCGTCCGGGAACGAAATTTTAATCGTCGCACGTAACGAACAAATTGAACCGGCATCGTCAAAATTACCGAGTAACGAGAGCTCGATAGAAAGAAATACAGACCAAATAAATCAATCTTGTAAAAGCGTAATTACAAAACCGGTCATGAAGTACAGATCGAGATCGCCTCTTAAAAAAATCGTCCGAAGAAAGTCGCCCGTTAAGATAGTAAAAAAATCAGGTAGCGGACCGAGGAAAAATTTAGCGCGGAAAAGCGCAAGTCCGTACAGTACGACCGTCACGAAAGCGAGAGCAACGGCTAGCGAGATTGCTAAAAAGTCGAATCGAGCAATGCAGTCCGATGAATCGCGAATTAAAGAACCTTTAAAGTCCACGCGTATCGCGAGCGATAAGACAGGCAGTAATAATAAATCAATTGTTGATGATAAAATAAAAATGGAGAAAGATAATTTAAAACCTAAAACGTTCTTACCGTCAGAAATACCAGACAAAATTGTTAAACGGTTATTAAATAACACCACTATGCCAAAAACTACAGGAAGCATGAAAGTAAATGACAATAAAAAACTTCCTACGTCCAGTTCAGAGAAAATATCGATAGTTAATAACGCGAGTAATACCGAATCGCAAACTAAATTGCCTATTGTTAAAAAATATAATGGAAATAAATCGGAAAATTCTAAAAACAAAAATATTGAAGATGTCCAAAATAAAAATCCGCGAGGCTCGAAAAGTATAAAAGCGGAGGCTTTTGAAAATCAAGCAGTAAAAAAAATAAATAACAAAAGTGAAATCTCGAATGATGATAAAATTCTAATAAAAACGAAGAAAGATGATTTAAAACCTAAAACGACTTTACCGTCGAAAATACCCATTCTAAAACAACGAAAAATCACGCGAGCAACAGACACTGCCCTATCAAATTCTTCTAAAATAAATGACACGTCTTTATTAAAGAGTGGATCGACGAAATTGCCAGTAATGTCGCAGGCAGTTTCGAAATTATCTTTAAAAATTCAGGAAAGTACTAACGTATTGAACCCGCCAACCGTGCGGAAAATTGATTCTGAGAATACTAACAAACTGATGAGAAATCAAATTAAATCAAGTAACGGAAGGGCGATTGAAATTACAGAAAATGTGAAAGACAAGCAAATCTTGGATGAGAATCATGCTAAAGAGAGTAAAGAGAGTGCCGTGGAAAGTGAAGAAACCGAAGAACCTCCGAAAGTTAAGTCAATAGAATCGGAATTAAACGAGAATTCACAAGCGTCGAACTCGAGGCATAACGATCCGCCCGCGGATCTCGGCAAACAATTGGAAGTCGAAAACGCGATCGGAGAAAGCTCGGATCCTTTCAGCTCCGATTCCGACTATTCTGAGGGGGACGAGGACACAGGTACGGCGAAGTACATTTCTGATCATAACTCGGAATACAATTCCGTCGAGGAGTTCACGGACGCGGAGTTGTTGTTGGAGAAAACGCTAAATGAGATAAGATCTGAAATATCGGAGTCTGAAGAGGAGGAGCGCACAAGCGAATCCGAGGAAAGTGAGGACGTCACTTATTCGTACGAGACGGAAAGCCACGATCATAATTCCACGTCGTCCGAAGACTCGGTCGACGAACGGGAGATTAAGTCAAGTGAGCTCGAAGATTCGGCGGAAGAAGATGTGTACGAAGACCTACCGTCCGAAGAAGAAGAGACGAATGAACGGGTCGAAACTTCGGAACAATTTGAAATGCCTGATAAAGAGACCAACGATATAATACACAACGAAACGAGTAACAATGAAGCCAGCATTTCGAACGGAACAGAAAGCATCCCTCAGGTAACGCAAGAAAATGAAGGAAATAATTTAAAGACACCAACAGAAGCTGCCACTACGGTCATTGAATTATCCCGACCGGAAATGAACGCGGAAATTAATGAAAATATATTAAAAGTTTCTCAGAATCTTAAAACAGATTCTAACGTTGTTACAATAGATTCAGCGGCAGCTTTGTCTTCGACAAAGATTGGACAGAGTATAAAATCCAAGGAAGATATCCAGTCAAAAAAGAACGATTCAAAGAAGAATGAGATAAAGCTTGAAGACGCGAGCGAAACTAAGGAAAGGGATCAGTCAGTAGTGCAGAACGATACTCTAAAGACATTTAAAATCACGAGTAATGAGTCACGAGAGAAACGCGCGAAGATAGGTCGAAGGGCGAGTACAGGGAGTAAAGAGATGAAAATTGAGAAAGATGACACGTTAAAGGGGGTGGATCGGGCGCGAGCGCTCAAGAAACGATTTTCCCTCGTAGCCAGTTGCATCCGTCGGTTCGAGGGCGAAGAGAATGCCGTGAGGGCGCACGTGGAAAGCATCGGGCGCAAGAGACAAGGATCTCCCAAAACGGAGCGGGAGGTCAGTAGACGAGAATTGCCAAGTGACACACACGACCCTCCCCTCGTAGAAACGTCAGTTGCCAATAAGTCCTCGCGAATGTTTGCGCCGCCAAGAACCGGCCTTTTCCGCCGTTGGCAGGCCAATGTCTACAAACAGCTCGAAACGCCAATTGAGTGGGACCGGGAATCGAACGCAACAAATAGGTGTCCCTCTCAATGTTTTAACCGCGCGTTAATTGATTCATATCATTTCACCATTTATTAATCATTGATTAATCATTTGTGACGAGATGTGGCTAACGCGAAGGTAAGTATTGTGTCGTAAATAATTCATTGTCTGTCGAAAGAAAAAAAATGTTACGCATCTTCTAAAATATGATGGTGTTTAATCACAATTAAAGACGTATTATATTGGACATATTCACCATTTTAGATGTAAAATATTTAATGTTGTGTACGCATAATTGTAAATATATGAATTAATGGCGTCATTTTAGTAGTAGGCAAAATGTCGAAGTTTCAGCTGAAACTTAGGTTTTTCGAAAGTTTTACATTTGTCAAGTGAAAAAGAGCTCGTTTCTAGACGTTGGCGCGGTCTACTTCCTCTTGCATGACGGACACTTTAAACTTCCTACTTTCGAAGTATTTTTAATTGCTGATTTAGCTAATGAGCAACAGAGTACTTTACTTTATCTTCTGTAACTTATCTGTTGAATTTAAAATTTAACTTCATCTGCGAACTGCGCGAAATTGTCGACATTGCGCAACAATGCTCTTCATAATGTCCAAAATGCCGCTTTAAGTTGTAACGATTTACACGCACGGCCCTTGTTGTAAATGTTTACATCGATAGACGATAGATCTCAAGTTTTTCTTAGGTCGAGATTTGTAGACGAAGCTAAAGATTCCCTTTTTATACGATATGTGGAAATTGCGTACGTGCCGATATCGGAGCAATCTTATGTCCGTCACGTGTGCAGAGAATAGCGCGTCGTCTCCTGGCGGAAGGTCGAGCCGCGAATTACGATGAGGCCGAGATAGCCGCCAGTTTGCTGGCCCTCAAGTTCGGAGACGCCGAGGCACTCCAGGCCGCGAAAGAATGCCCCAGCGTGGAATCGGCGCTGGCCTTCTTGCAGCAGGAGTGCGAGCTGTGCACCGGTCGTTTCGCAATGAGTCAAGTGGGTATCCAGTTGTCGCCGAAGCGAGAAATCTGAATAACTGAAGAAAAGTAAAATCCTTTGGTTAATTTCAGAAAGAACGACTTTCGAGAAAAATATTATATCATATTTCTTTCCGTCTGGATTTAATAATCTTTGCGAATCTTATTTTTTATGAATCTTATCTTGCTAAAATAATCAAAAAATATCAGCAGGAATCAAAGCGCATTGTTATTTTTTTTAGTTCTACCTGTGCTACACTTGTCGGTATTTCTCTCAATTAGATTGTGTCCATGCTGAAGTGCGTACATCGCTGCTGCAACGAATGCGCGAGGAATTATTTCACCATTCAGATCAGCGACAGGAACATCACAGATGCCGTTTGTCCCTACTGCAAGGAGCCTAATCTCAAAGACGCGAGCGAAGACGAGGTTCTCGAGTATTTCAGCAATTTGGACATCCAACTGAAGACTCTGCTGGACCCGCCGATTCACGAGCTCTTCCAAAGGAAGCTCAGAGATCGGACTCTAATGCAAGATCCGAATTTTAAGTGGTGCATTCAGGTAATTATTTAATGGCAATCTTCATTTAACTCGCTATTTGAAAGTAAATTACTTATTATTTTCCAGTGTTCGAGCGGATTTTATGCCGATCCCGGCCAGAAGCGTTTAATCTGTCCCGACTGTCGATCTGTCACTTGTGCCTTTTGCCGAAGACCGGTATGTATAAAACATGATTTCATGATTCCGATTACGCTTGTGTTATATATACAATGAAGCAATAATTTATTTTCTAATATCTCTATTTTTAGTGGGAGAAACAACACGAGGGACTCTCATGCGAGAAATTTGCCGCTTGGAAAGACGAGAATGATCCCGACAATCAAGCCGCAGGTTTGGCCCAACATCTGGCCGACAATGGCATCGACTGTCCTAAGTGCAAATTCCGTTATTCTCTATCTCGAGGAGGTAATTATAACTGCTGCGCTTTACTGCAAAGATAATTTTATTCAGTTTCATCATTTACTGTGAAATTTTATTATTTAATTCCCAACTCAAGTATATTTAATGTAATATATATCTTCTACAAAAGTTGCTCTTTCACAATATTTTTTCTTTCTTTGACGTTAAATATTTGTAAAAGAAAATCATTACTATATAAAAGTTGTGAAATATAAACCACATCGCCAGTAGTTATTGCTTTTGCAAAAACAATATGGTAATGCAAGAATTAATGAATGTTGATTCCAAATATTATCTTAATATACGCGCGGACCATTTTAATACCGCGCTATTTTTTTTTATCCATCTCGGATGAGTTTAAAATATGGGGCGAGATATTTTTTCTAAATTATTCGATATGCATATCACAGGAACATTTTTCGAAGCTCGGTGAAAAAAAAAAAGAGAGCTCGTGAATTTTTATAGGTTGCATGCATTTCACGTGCAGCCAGTGTAAATATGAGTTTTGCTGCGGTTGCGGCAAGGCTTTCATGATGGGGGCGAAATGTGCGGTCAGCCCTTATTGCGCCAAACTGGGCCTGCACGCCCATCATCCGCGCAACTGCCTCTTCTACCTTCGTGACAAGGAGCCGGCGCAGCTGCAGCAGTTGCTCAGGGAAAACGGCATCGGTTATGACACCGAGGGCCCGGTCGGGGAACGCAGGTGCAAGGTGCAACTGCAGAAAGAAACGCCGACCGGGGTAGTGGACGCTGTGTGCAATTCCGACGTCGTCGAGGGCCACGCCGGTCTGTGCAGGTGAGCAGCCCCCCATCGCGGCAAACGACACCCGCGCGGTATTCGCGATAAGACGTCTTAGACGTGTTATTAACAAATTTATTTGTAAAATTACAAGCTGAATTTTTTGCGGATCGTAAAGCTAAAAGACAAAAGTTTGAAACGTGTTTCGAGGAAACTCCTTCATTGTCGTTTCACCAATTACAGATCACAACAGTTGCTAGCAACTCTTTACAGAAATTATCAGTCAAGATTACAAATACCGAAATATGTGTATCTCTTTTTTTTCCTAAACAACCAGGACTATTTTCACAAATAGTCCTGGTTATAGCGTTAGGCTTTAAGACGCTTTTTCAAACATCGCTCATTTTTTCGCAAAGATACGTGACTTTGAATTCGGTCCTCTTTAGCGCTGATTTTAAGTGGCCCTTTAATTTTATTGAGAAGTGTAACTTCACGCATCAAATAAAGTTACTTCAGTAATTCTTCGAAATCAAGACCCTTCAGTCTCGCTACATTCTGAATAGGTATTCCGCGACGCGTTCGCCGATCGGCGTTAGAATTTCGCTCACGCGCGAGTATATCGGGGCTGTCGCTCCCAATCGCACGGCGATTCCGAGCGTTTTCTTGAGCGATCTCTCGAAGCCGTCCTTCGCTATACCTCGCCCTCACCCTCACCCCCCAGCTGAACGCTAACGAGATCCTCCGTGTATCTCCTGTAGGATTCATTACGTCGAGTATCTAGTTCGAAAGATCCGTTTGACGCAGCTGGATCCGCTGCCCTTGCTAAACGTGGACGATCTCGAAACGTGCGTGCGACGCGCCGGGCGGAAACTGCCCGCGAACTGGTACGGGCGCGACCCGCAGCATTACAGGAACGACCTGGTCGAGGTAAAGCGCAAAGGCGGGGGACCGCCGTGCCGTGGGCCTGACTAAAATCTTGGGTACTTTTCCCCCGCAGGCAGCACTACATTGAGTACTTGGCGGGCCTGGTGCTCAAGGGCAGGCTGGACCCAGTGGGGATCTTTGACTTGAACGACGCCAAGCAAGAGTTGCGCCGACGGGGAAAAGTTCCCCCTGCGAAGGACCAGGAAATGTCCGAGCGGGATTACCTCGAGGCTTGCATTCAGGTGACTAACACGATTCCTCCTCTTCGTCGTCCTCCACCTCCTTCGTCGTCGCCCGGCCTTCTTCCTCTGGCTCTTCCGATTCCTCCTCGCACCTCCTGCCGCGACCCACTGACCGAATTAACATGGTAGTTGCATGAAAGTAGAATTCCTCTGCTTGTGCACGAAACATTCCGGCCGAAAAACCGTAAAAGTGAATAGATCGCCACGAATGACGCTGTCGAACGGCCGCACCTCGTATTGTTGATGTCGTATTTCGCGGTACTGTTACATGTCCTTACACTCTTTCCGAGCGCACTGTGAAGAATAGATGAGCTGGGGAAAGATTTAACGAGGATCCATTCTAAATTTCATTAACAATTTATGTAACATGTGGAATTGTTCTCCAGATTTAAAAATATATATATTTTGCTGCTCTTTCCTTTTACAGGATAAAATTTTATTTTGATCAGTCTGCTGAAGTAAACAGAAATTAGAGAAAAATGTTTTATATATGTATAATAAGAATTAAAATGCGTTAAAATAGACATTTTTCTATTCTATATTCAGAATTTAACTAAATCAATATCAAGTATAAAAGCATAATTGGAGACAATATAAAAAAATATTTAAATCAAAATTTTATTTTGATTTAAATGTTTTGAACATTAATCAATACTTGAATACTGATCTATTTCTCTGTACAGATTCTCGGCGAAATTTCAAAATAATGTATTAATTAATCTTAAACAATCAAATTTACATATTTACATAATTCCGCATAAAAATATTTAAACTTTGATAAAGTATGCATTATATGAATGATTTATTACATGTACGGACAAAGCTGAATACATTTCGTTCATTCCTCAATTTTTGATAATAATTCTCATTCTGGAAACTAAGAGAATGCTATCGGCTGTGCTTTTATATGCGCTACTTAAAGCGAAATAAAAATTTAATGTCCAACAACGTGGATCCGCGCGGCCGTTCGCAGCTTCCCACTGCGTAAATAACGATTTCCCTATCCTGTGTGAGTTGCCTTTTTTATGCGGATATCGAAGTAAATAAGGTATACGAGCGAGAGGTATGTGCCGCGGGAATACATTAAAATTCTACAACTTCACCGTGCATAAAGTATACCCCCAATGTTGCAGGTCGTAAAGCAGGAGATTCCACTGGAGTGACTGCGGAGGGAGAATCTCGGGGAAAAAAAGACCGGACGCGCGTATCCGAAGCCATAAGTGACAGACCGTATATTGTATAGTGTATTTATCTTATTTGCATGGACCACGTAAGCTCACAAAGTGAAAAATAGTGTAGGACCATTACCAGGAACGGGAGTATTTGTAATACAACCGTCATTTAGTTACGATATAATGCCAAAAACTTATATTTTTACTCTTCGACGTGGCGTGATGCGATTTGCACGTTAACTCGACGTCTCATTTGCAAACATTCGCAAATATTCGGCGTGAAGAAATAGTGTTCATCTCTACGTGTTCTACTTGTCAGCAACTAAACATGTGCAACAATGCAATCGAATGTTTCTTTACTTCTTGATGGATAGCGTAATTATTAATGTTTGAGAAACATGTATTTATTTCTGCTTTATATTACTGTTTTCCAAGAAATAGATGATTTAATTTAAAAACTCATGGTATTCATAATTCCTTCTTTCTAATCTTATTTAATAAGGACCATATTTATAACTGTTTCTTGAATCACGTCTTAAAAATCTTTTAAATGAGATATTACTTATAATATTCATATTTTGAGCTGCGGTTTAATAATAGTACTTTTCAATTAGAAAACAATTAGATAAGCTTCTCAGCTTATTAGCTTAAAAGCCTAACAAGAACCCTGTATTAATAATGCAAAATGTTTGTTTTACAAATCGATACATCCCCCTCCATATCTTAATATTTTAGAGACAGAGACATGATTCTAAATTTTCAAGTCCAAAATTTTAATTATACTTCTAATCATTAAACTCACATATCGTTTTAGTCATTTATTAAAAAATATTATTAAAAAATATTTTAAAAATGTTATTGTACATTGTACACCGCAAGGATATTTACAATATGTACATATTGCATATAAATACCTATATTTTCAATATAGCTCGGCCAGAAAACTGTGCAAGTTCTTTCTTTTTGCAGGTGCTGTCGTCTTATTCTCCATAATACGTTTTAATCGCTCTATGTTGAGTTTCTTGGGTTTCTTATGGGGGGTAGACAATCTCTTGTCACTTGGTATTGTTTTAGGCGTGATTACAGGCGATGCTGTAGGTGTTTTACTATAATCTTTCTTGTTCAATTGTGATACGGGCGTGCAACCTGAGATATTTAAACCAGCGGTCTTGTCCTTAGATTTCTTCTTTTTCCTCTTGCGGTTACTTCGGTTACTTTGCGGTGTCTCTGTCTGTGAATTATTCAACTTGTTTGGCTTTAAGTGGCTCTTTTTCTTGAATGGCAATTCGGTGTTCTTGGAACAGACAGAACATTTGATGACCAATCTACTCATCTCGTTTTTTATCGATTTCGACGCCAAAGTTGCGCGAACTCTTGGAATCTTTTGATCTGGATTTTCATTCATATTTCGCACGATCTTCTTCACCGATTTAGACATTCTTTTGCCACTTACTATCCGAACTTGATGATCCACCTTCCTCCAAAGTGATCCACAATGCGAACACGCCACTGACGGCCCAAAATTCTGCTGCGGCAGCTCTACTCTGTTGCTAAGATTTTTACATTTTTGCCTGAAAATATTTTAACAAAAATTATAAAAAGAATTCTTTTATAAATCTGCTGATATATATAAATAAAAAAGTACAATTAATTTCTTTCTTTTTAGATTTAAATCTAATTATTAAGATATAATTACAAAGTTATTCTTGATATAATTATTTTTGCACATGTCCAAACACTTAACAACAATAATCGAGTAATAATATTAAAATATGATTAATTTAACTGGATTCAATATTTCTTCATATTAATTACAAGTAATGTCAGTAAAAAAAAAACGTGCAGGAAATTACATGTAAAACATCTGTAACTCCGTAACCAATGGGCTCTTCAGCTGCGTCATGAACTGATTGACATTCCACAAATGTTTAACGGTCTCCATACTCTCCATGATTGTTGTGAAACGTCGATGGAAATGTTTTCCCGTTTATACACGCGCTGATTATCCAATTACGCGTCGCCCCTGCAAAACAATCGCGAGGTCCGCCGCGTGGTCTCAGCGATTCGCTTTAAACCGCGAAGGGACAACGTCAACAAGACGTACTGCGCCTCGTGGACCCCATCGCTCAATTAAATCGGAATTAGGGTGCTTCGGCTCTTTAGAAAAATCTCCTGAGCGGCCTGAGCCTCGGTCTCATAACCAATCTCGTGCGTCGTCCCGTCGTGTTACTCATATCGACATCAGCCGACGCAGGGTGGCCAACGTGAGGAAAAACGAGAGCGCTGGCGACGTTCCGAAACACACTTCACCGCTTCCACGTCCGTCCGCCTGCTCCGGCGCGATCACGATCCACCTTCCTTCTCCCGCCGACGCTGCGCCGTACGGCCGTCCCGCTCCGAGACCGGACAGCGCGATCTTTCTCACGCCCGCGGGACGGGTGTCCACACGGTTTCCCATCTGCATTGGCGCGACGCCGCGGACGACAGCGCGGAGGGGGGAATTCGTATTTTGTCATCCTTGTCATCGATGCACCGGGAGCCGTTCTGTCAAACAATAGAAGCGAACCGTGTCCGTCGTGCCGTGACAGCGAGTTAATCCCGTCGTCGTTGGGGGCATGGGAGACGGCAAGGAGGGCGAGCGGCAGCCGCTGCTGAAGAACGAGAACGTCACGTATAGCTCGCACGGCAACGATGCCGTCGGCGATGCGATCGGTGAGTTACACGGAGTTTAGGTTGCTGCCCCGCGCGAATTCACGCTGCCGAGAGAAGAAGCGAGAAGCGCGGCCGCCCTTTCCCGGGGACGCCCCGTTCGTCGGTCGGGTGTGTCACTTTACATTCCGAAACTGTCGTTTCAGACGAGACGCAGTCGACGGTGCACACCGTCTCCACGATCGGGCCGGACGAGCTGCCGCCGCCGTACCAGTCCGCGATCCAGGGCGGCATGCCGATGGTCACCTGCAGGGTTTGCCAGGCGATGATAGACATTTCCGGCAAGAGGGATCAGCACGTCGTTAAGTGTTGTCAGTGTAACGAGGCCACGGTACGCGTCTCGTCGAAGATTGTTTCTTTCTTGCGGTTTGTTTACCGATACACGACGCTGTTTTTGTTACCACTTACCGACTTCCATTGTCTTCTTTTCTCGCCAGCCGATACGAAATGCCCCACCCGGAAAGAAGTACGTACGATGTCCGTGCAATTGTCTGCTCATATGTAAGAGCTCCTCGCAGCGTATCGCCTGCCCCAGGCCAAATTGTAAACGTATTATCAATCTGGCACCGAGCCCCATTACGCCGCCGGTTCTGTCAATGCCGGGCATGTGCAGGGTGGGATGTGCCCATTGCCATGACACATTCTTGGTGAGTCATCAGAGATTTATAGTTATTTTGTTTTATTGATCTTCAGAGCTCTTTTGTCTCGAAATGTTGCCTTCCACAGTTTAACACGTTAAATAACGCTTTGGCTCGATGTCCACATTGCCGTAAGATATCTTCCGTTGGTCCAGACTTTGCTAGAGGAAGAGGGATTGTATTCATTATCGTCGGGATTATAGCCTTAGTAATTGCTATAGCTGTAACGGTAAGTGTATAAACTCAATTTCTTGTTTGTATTTTGTTGGTGATTTCTATAATGTTAATTTTATACCGTACACAATTACAGGTCGGGACCTATAAATATGTAAAAACAAACGGAGGAATTTATGTAGCTTATATTGGTAGGTACAAGCGGTAATCTCAGATTTCGAAAATTGTCGATACGTCGTCAATAACTTCTACTATTCAGTCGCTATTTAAAAGATTCGTCCATCACATTTTTGGATCATTTCCAGGTGCATTTCTATTGGCGCTCTTATGCCTGGGTCGCAGCATTTATTACTGTACGATGAAGATCAGTTTGATAGAGGGTCCCATGTAGTCTCCCAAACAGCAGTGAGCAACCGGTAATATAAATCGAAACCCACTGAGAGATGAATGTCATGTAATCTATTTAGAACAAAATGTTTATAGCAATGTGACATTTCAAGCCCTTTTGAGGCAAGAACGAGTATATAGGTATATTATACACATGGCCATATGTGCGTATGCAGATCTGTATTGTTTATTATAATGCATGTATACATTCTTATATAATACGCATACACATATGAATGTGTTTCGCGATCGGGAAGAAAGCAAACGTTTGCGAGGCTTTCCTCAGGTAAGCTAACGATCGTAGGAAATCTCTCTCGGGAAGCCTGTATTTTACGAAGAATAAATTGTTCCTATGCACTTTTATATGTGCAAGCATAGGAGCAATAGCTATGGGCTCTCGCGAGTTTTATTTTACCTACTGACTAGAGAATACGCTCTATATTCAAATATACGTACACACATGCTTTCTATAACACATTACGCGTATTAAGTGCACACAGATGGAATCAAAGTGCAAATGTGCTCATAATATTCCAATCGTACGTACGAAGTAAGTTTTAAAACCCATATACGGGTCTGTACGAATCTGTTTTTTAAATTTATTCCTATATTCTATATAAAAGCATCTGTATTAAGAGCATAAAAAAATCGCATTGTTTCAAATAAATTTCTGGGTTTATATCGATTTTGTAGCAACACATGAATGAAACTACGTGGGAGATACTAATGTATATATTAATAATATAAATAATGCACTTAGTGAGATAAAAATCCAAATATAGAATTTCCCTGGTTATTACGTGAAGAATACTGTAAGATGTTTTGAGTTTTCGCTGTAAAGTACACGTGATATCATCGGTCATGAAATATAGTCTTATTGATTAGGTTTTCGTGTCATATACCTTTTATAATCTGCAATACTCTTTCAAAATGCAACTTCTTTCTAGGCAACTCTTTCTAAACAACTATTCTCAACTCTATACATATAAGTTTCCTTATCACATAATGGAGGATATGTTATACTACTTGTTGAAAAAATAAATTCCGTTTGGTAAAAAACTAACGACTGTATTTATTACATAACATGTGGATAAATTTGTCGACCCGAGAAAAAAATGGGCAAATATTTAATTGCCATACGAAACATTTATATGTGTATTATACATATATTACATTTACAGAAGTGATTAGGAACGTTATTCAAACAATGTACAAAATAATCAGGAAATACAGAAAATGCGGCGCGTTATGTAATTTGTGCTTTCGATTACAGATTATTTAAATCAATCCGTACTTTTCGAATAGTAGTTTCGCTAAATCGTGGGATAAACAAGACAGCTTCGCGAAATGATATCTGAAAAATTCACACCTTGGCAGAATAGCAGAAAGCAGAAGCCAATCAGAATTCGCGTTAAGCGTGGTAAGCAGAAGGGAGCGTCCCGTTTGACCACTCACAGCCCCCGATGCTTGGAGTTTTCCCCCGAACCAACCAATCAGATATTTTTATTTTAAATCAATTGTGTACTGTGCATGCATACTGTAGGACGAGGACAGCCACGTAATGTTCTCTCTCTAATTTTTCTACCGATAGTGAATGGCCGCGTTCAGCAGACACAACTGTTGAGTGTCGTCTTATCAACACTCTTCGTTGATTGGTTGGTTCTAAAAGTAAGAGCCAATCACGTTCGACTGCTACTGAGCGGTTTGGTCTGCTGAACGCGACCAATGGCTGCGTTCAGCCGAACTTCTGCTTAGCGAAGCGAAAGGTAGCAATTAAGTGTAATTGGTTGGATCCAAAGGTAAGAACCAATCACATTCAGTTGCTACCTTTCGCTTTGCTAAGCAGAGGTTCGGCTGAACGCAGCCAATGTACTGAATGTGTATTCTCTCTCGTAGGATTTTGACAAAATCGTCTTATGGCCTATAAGGTCTCTAGTTATGGAGGATTTATCGGTCGAACGCGGTGTGAATCCTCCATTATCGCTAGATGATGGGATCGACTTCCAGGGGCTTCCAGGGTTTCCGGAATCTCGCATGGGATAGGATAGTCGATAGCGCATCTGGCCGCAGGGGGAAGTGATCCGCGCAGTTCCTTGGGCTTAAATACACTTACACAGTTTCGAATTCAAAGTTATACGAGTTTATGAGTTTTATTACGCAGTTAACTTCTGTTTGGGACGCTTTTATTGAGGCATCCATGTTTATCTAGTCGAAGTCTCTTTTGTTTTGATGTGATGCAATTTAGATTCGGTTTTGCTACTATGACCACATGGGTTACCCCCACGGTCTTTCCTTTATTTGAATAAAAAAAAATAGCGCATCTCTTGCGGAACGCATGAACGATGATATAACCCATGGTAGGAAAACGTAGATGAAAAAAATCCCTAGCGCTGTCACACATCACACACACACGTAACTGCGGAACAGCTGATTGCTGAAAGTGGCGAAAAGGAAAATCAGCATCAATTGGGAGGTTACTGTGAAATATGTGAGAAAAAGGGTCAATCACGTCGCAGCCTGAACGGTACTTGACTTAACAGCTTGGATATTAACAAGAAAATACGAACAACGAGTACTATATCCTCAGATGTGACAGATGTTCGATGTAAGAAATGTCACAAATTGATATTCAGGATTTGTTTAACAAAAGCAGGTGAGATGATCTTTTCTGCAAAAGGTCTTTTCGCAAAGAACCTCCGGACACAGCTATCGTTATTCAGTTACGTTATTTTCGTCGTAAACGTTGATTGAAAATCACAAGAGCATAAGAGGTATTCTTATAAGTGAACAAATAATTGTTCTTTATCATATGGCGTAATTCACCGTAAAAGATATTCAAAGAAAATAGAAAATGATTATTTTTTACTATAATTGTCGTCTAAAATTAGTGTATAATGTATTAAAGTTTGATCAATGATGTTATTATGAATTTAGGTTTCCTAGCGTTTGGGGCCTTCTACTCGTAGTCTTATATTCGCCAGTAGGATTTGTACTTGTGCTGCTGCGACTTTTGGTGGTGTTGCTGCTCTGGCTTCTAGCGTCGCTACTACCCGATTGCAATTCTCTTCGAGCATTCTTAAGTTACGGCATTAGAATCGCTTTTGGCATCGTAGTTAAGATCGATCCCGAGAGCGAGCCCCGAGACAAACAGTCGAGGATAATAATCGCTAATAATGCATCCGTTTTGGATCACTTTGCTCTACGTCGCGCGACGGAAACGGTAGTCCCCAGCGTTTGGGAGCTACCTACTGCCTTGAGTAACACGCTGGGATTACAAAAGATGAATATGAACAGCAAGGAGACGCTAATTGCAAACATAAAACAATTTCTTTCCACCTCGACGTACAGCGTGGCCGTGCAGCCCGAGTTCAGCACGACTAACAACCAGGTCGCTCTGTTGAAGTTCAATTCCTGGCCGTTTAGCATAGAAACATCTGTCCAGCCAGTCGCTATCAAAGCGTCGAGATCAGAACTTGTACCTGTGCATCTTACCTCGTTGGCTTCAACCTGGTTGACAGAAGTATTTTGGTTTATGTTCGTGCCCTATACAGTTTTCACACTCAGGTACCTGAAAATCAGACGAAACTCCGACCACGAGATACTTGTGCGAGAAGTAGAGAAAGATATCGCGGATGCTCTGGGACTTCAGACATGTTCTCACACCGTATCGGACAAAACGGAGTATGAGAAGCGTTACCGCACGAGAATACTCAGTAGCGCGCGTCCCAACAGAAATACGCCAAACTCACAAGTTATACATAGTATAGAAATACAAAGGATGGCTCGTCAAGTCAGCGAAGTACTTCCATTGGTCCCACACAACGTGATTCTGCGAGATCTCAGTATGTATATATATATGTGTATATATATTAGGTTGGCCAATAAGTCCGTGCGGTTTTTTACTTATAAATGTTACTTACAAATAACCGCACGGACTTATTGGCCAACCTAATATATACACTTGTCTGAATCTTGATTTAATTTTATTAATCTTACTGTAGTATGTTTTATTAATCTTACTGATTGCGTGGTGATTTTTTTGAAATACAGTAGCAGTTATTAAATCTGCTTTTCTATTTTTTTGTCGCAGTGAAAACTCGAAACGTTGATGTTACGATCGCCAATATTCTTGATGGCATAGTTACTTACACTCCAGAACCCAATCCCCCAGCTCAATCGTCCGTAACGTCGTCCAGTGGATCTTCTGCAAAGGACAAGGTATTGGGCACTACTTCCTTCCAAGAGAAGAAAGCTAAAATGATACAAGAAGCCAGAGAAAGGTATATTAAGAAACATGGACTGACAAATTGCTGACATTCTTACTACTGTTTTATTCTGGTTATAACACTGTCATTATAATAACATCTATATAACATGTTTTACTGTTCATGTATTATATTTACTATTACTTCATGTGAATACATCTTTATTTCTAAAATATGATCACACGTAATTGTACAAAAACCTATCCATTATAATCATAAGCAATATTTCGCAAAAAATCTTTTTTTTAAATAATGCAATCATCAGTTATGTACTATATAATACAGTTATCGATCATAACGGAATTACACGCTTGAGCAGCAGGGAGATAAAGACTTTTGTATCGAATTATCGATTATGTCATTGTAGATAAACAAAATTTCACAGGTACACACCATACTTTTTTGACTGTACATACAAGAGGCCAAAAAAATTTATATTATTTTTAATGTAAAGAGATTTATATTTCAATATATATTTAAGTTTTAATATAAAATAATATGTGTAATAAAATGATATAATATGTATAATATAAAGATTATAATCTCACTTATAATCTTTAAATCATAAACGAGAATAAATATTATAAATAAAAATTACATAAGTCTGTTAAATTGAACAATAAAACGTAAATTTTTCTTTTTAATGGAACTTTAAATGAATTTCGACATATCATTTTGATGCTTAATTACTAAGTTATTGACAATTGAGTCATAAAAGAATACGCCACAAAAAAGATTTATTAAAGAAGTAATGTAAGCGGAGAAAAGTATGGGATACCTATGTAACAGCCTATATAGACTTATAAAATCTATTTAATTATAATTACATAATTATATGATTTGTATATATCTATATATCTCATATCTCATATTATTCGTATATATACTGTCTAAAATTCTCCATCGAGTTCCTCTCGTAATTCTTAATAATTACGATATATAATTGAAGCATATAATATCTAATATAATATCTATGAAAAAAATAGGTGAATGTAGGAAAAAGTGTATTCATGCTTCTCTTAAATATATCTTATATATTGTACTCCATTTATAAAGTTTGGAAGACTTGTTTTGTACTGTACGTGTTATATGTGATATAAAAAAATATAAAATCTATAACGCATAGGAAGAAGCAGATTAGTAAAATATAATACAAAAACAATACTTTTATACTATTATAATGAAATTATACAATATATTGCACTCTAGATACTTAATATTCTCACTGATATTATTATTTAATATTGACACATACAATAACAAATTGTTAAGTATAAATTTTAATAAATGTATATGATACAAATTAAAATAAAGCTCCTTGAGTTTTAAAAAAATAAAATAAAATTGTTTTTAACATTTATTATTACAAGAACTTATAATCAACTATTATAAAGAGCATAAACCATTAAAAGCAAAATTAATAATAAAATTACATATAAATAATCATAGCCAAAAATGATAGTCTTAGAACACTACGGAAGTTTTCTCTCATTATTATATATTATATTATTATTAAATTATATGGCCTATTATTGTCTGTTTTGATTTCTAGAATAATAGTGACTGGTGGTCAAAATGCATTTTATATAATTAGTATTTAAGATTGCCAACACATACATATTTGATATCAAGAAAATCTTCAACCCCATGCTTAGAACCTTCCCTTCCTAAACCAGATTCTTTCACCCCACCGAAAGCGGCTTCCGCGCATGAAATTAATCCCTCGTTGGCACCTACCATACCGACTTCTAACTTACGCGCAACTCTAAATATCTGTGATATGTCCTGCGAGAAGAAGTATCCAGCCAAACCAACGGGTGTATCATTGGCTTGTCTCAACACGTCTTCCTCGCTGGAAAACTTATTAATTACAGCTACGGGCCCAAAGATTTCTTTGTTGTAAATTTGCATGTCTTCCGTTATATTGGTTAATAGAGTAGGTGCATAAAACAATGGTCCGAGATCTGGTAATGGATTTCCGCCGCAATGTACCTTAGCACCCTTCTGAACTGCGTCCTTTACTAAACCGTCTACCATGTCCAATTGACTTTTCTTAATAAGCGGCCCGTGAGTGATACCCTCTTTACTACCATCTCCCAACTTGATATCTTTTTCAATTCTTGCCACAAATTTCTTAACAAACTCGTCGAAAATATCAGCTTCTACGAAAAACCTGTTTGCCGAGACACACGTTTGACCAGTGTTGCGAAATTTGCTGGCCATAGCGCTGTTTACAGCTAAATCTACATCCGCGGATTTGAATACGATATACGGCGCATTACCACCTAATTCAAGGCCAAGTCGTTTCACAGTTGAGGCGCACTGCTTATATAAGATCTTTCCTACAGCTGTGGAGCCGGTAAACGATAACACTCTTATCTTTGGATTTTCGCACAGCTCTTTGCCGACGGCAGCGGAATTTGTTATACTTGTGGTGAGTACGTTCAGGATCCCCGATGGAAAGCCTGCCTGTTCCGCGAGGTCTGCTAGCGCCAGTGCCGTCAGCGGAGTGTCCTCGGACGGTTTAACGACGCACGTACAGCCAGCGGCAAGTGCGGCACCCGCTTTCCTGGTAATCATAGCATGTGGAAAGTTCCACGGTGTGATTAGGGCAGCTACGCCGACTGGTTGCCTTAATAAAAACAATTCTCTGTTCGACGCAGGAGCCTGCAGTACTTCTCCTCCTATTCTTCTAGCTTCCTCCGAAAACCACTCGACAAAAGAATTTCCATATTTAATTTCCGCTCGCGACTCGGCGAGAGATTTTCCATTCTCTTTGGTCAAGATACGAGCCAGATCCTCGGAATGCTCGACCATTAGATTGTACCACTTTCTAAGCAAATCGCTTCTTTCCTTCGCCGTGGTTTTACTGAACGTCTCGAAAGCTTTGACAGCTGCGTTGATGGCTACTTGAGTATCGGCAACGTTCATATCAGGAACATGAGCAATAACGGTATTGTCGACTGGATTGCAAACAGGAAACGTCTGCTTGCTGCTGGCACCTATCCAATTCCCATTGATATAAGCATTATCCCTCAGGAGATGCATCGCTCTACAGCTCAAAGGCACGTGATGCGACAGGCACCGTTGTAACAATCTTGTTCTAAGCATTCTTTCGCACAAGTGACCAAACGTATCCTGTAAAGAATAGAGATTCGCAATAGAAGAACAGTTACACGATAGAAATTAGAGATCTTCAACTGAAAGTATGTACAAATTATGTTGCACTGACTCTGATTTGAACTTTATTCACCCTTCCGTGATTTTCCTGTGTGATGATATATATACGTCGAAATACGCTTATCAGTATAATCATGTATGATTACGTCTCCCTTCCATAGGTGACACGAGTGCGAAACACGTTTACAATCGCAGATATATTTCTAATATCTAATCTGCCTCTGATTCTTAATGTATTTTAAATTTTGAACCACGTTTCTTTTATTTTAGGTATTTTATTAACGCTTCTAACACTTACCTTTAACAGGTTATTAATGTGACGACAATACTGCGCGCTGGTTCATTTAGCGTGATTTAGCGTCCGACCGGTCGAGTGTTGTCAATTGAAAGCACGATTGACGGAACGAGCTTATGTAAGTGACGTCCTCTTGCTGTCGATCGCATCGCGCCTCGACTTATAAATCCTCGGCAGTAAACAGTGCCGTGACGCCGTGATTGTATTGTCAACGCGTCGGCGTCCCTCGGTATCCCTCAGTCAACACGCTTGTTATCAGGCTGGCTCTTGTTTGTTGCGTTGAAATCGCACTGAGAAAAATACGACGAAACTCGTCATGAGCAGCAATACGAAGCGGACCATCTACGTAGGCACGTATGAATTAATAAAAATATTTTGATGCACCGAATAATGCACGTGACACTTAACCTCAACTTCCAAACCAAACTCCGAATAATTTAACCGGCGATTGATTCAACCGGTATAATTGCTCACAGCAGAATCTCTGACCGTGCAATTCGTTGTCTCTGAACTAAGTTTTCTCTCTCTGTGTGTCAAGCAACAAAAAGTTAATAATTCTGTTGAGAAAATGTTATAGGTATTACTTAACACGTTTGACTCTCCATTAAATTAATCAAAGTTTGGTCTGCAAACATTTGAATGTATGCAAATTGCTATTATTTATTTGTATATTTGAGAAGTATACTTTTGCTATGATTATTACCGAGAAATATTGCGCGGCAAGCTATCGTTCAGATTAATGATTTGATCCCATTTGTTTTCAGGTGGTTTAGCCGAGGAGGTCGACGAGAAGGTGTTGCACGCAGCGTTTATACCATTTGGAGAAATTGTCGACGTCCAAATACCATTAGACTATGAGTCTGAAAAGCATAGGGGATTTGCATTCATTGAATTTGAAACAGCAGAGGATGCAGCCGCGGCTATTGATAACATGGTACATTTGTAAAATGTTATTAATAACATTGGCAGATGATTTGATAGCAATAATCTGATATCGAGAATTTTCTAGACTTTGTCGTAAACAATTTACTTGAGGAATCATTCATTGATAATGTCAACTCTCACAAGCCACTTTCAACTGAACGATTTAATTTTTAATTTAAAGGATACAGAAAGCATTAATTTGATATAAATCTGACTTTTTCTTATCTAATCATTAGCAATACGTAAGAATCAAAGTGACATGTTGCTTATGTTTGTAGCGTGATAATTTATCAAAATTAATCCATGTTGATTGACAGAACGACTCGGAATTGTTTGGCCGGACAATAAGAGTAAATATCGCTAAGCCGCAGAAGATAAAGGAAGGTTCGTCGAAACCGGTATGGGCGGACGACACTTGGCTGCAAGAACACGCGGGCGAGACATTGAAAAGTGACGACAGTACGAAGACAAATGATGTTGCGCAATCAAAGAAAGCAAAGCAGAATCCTCAGGTTTACTTTGACATAAGCATAGGAAAGCAAGAGTTGGGCAGAGTTATCATGATGTTACGAGCGGACATTGTACCGAAGACTGCGGAGAACTTTCGGGCGCTTTGTACGCACGAAAAGGGATACGGATATCAGGGCAGCATCCTTCACAGGATTATTCCAGATTTTGTATCCTTAAATATCATGTTCTTTTTATCCTGTTTAAAAACAGCATCTCGGATAGTTTTATTTATTTTTAACTTGAAGTAAAAATCCTTAGCGCAAATATCACAGATGTGCCAAGGAGGCGATTTTACGAATCACAATGGTACAGGTGGGAAGTCGATCTACGGCAATAAATTCGACGATGAGAATTTTGAATTGAAACACACCGGTCCGGGAACTCTATCGATGGCCAATTCCGGCCCGAATACAAACGGATCACAATTTTTCATGTGCACAGCGAGAACGGATTGGCTGGATGGAAAACACGTTGTCTTCGGACATGTCCTCAGTGGATTAGATGTACTTAGAAAGGTTGAAAAATTTGGAACGAAATCAGGCAAGCCGACAAAGAAAGTCGTCATAACTGCCTGCGGAGAATTAGTATAATTATTTCTGTGTATATGTTTTGTAATAAATCGAAACTTGTAGAAAAAAAGTCAGAATTTTTATATTTTAATAATTATATAGACCTTTAATTTCGTTAAGCAATAAAATTATATACATACATATCTGCATATTTAGAATATTTTTTTTCTCTTTGTCATATCACGCAGCTTAAAGGCACGTTACCTGAGTGTCAGAGTATATGTCTATAGAGATAACATTACGAGTCCATGTCGTATATGTATATGTAATACAGATGTAATATTGCGAGATCAAAGTTTACCGTGATTCGCGTACGATATGCAATGATGATTTGGCACAACGCTAAGTACATTTGTCTCACGTCTTTTACAATGCTGCGTACAACGATCAACCAAAGTGTCCGGAAATTCGGTGCCAATGCGCCTTCCACGATAAAATGCAACCGACTGGAAGGAAAAGTCGCGATCGTGACTGCATCCACAGAGGGGTATTGTGAATATACTTAATATTTTTAACATTAATTTAAATGCTCCGCGCGATATGTATAAACATTCGTCCTGAGGAACTCGATCCTAAGGAATTTTTTCTCATTTGCTAACACGAAAATCAATTATAACATAGTTGACGTCTACTTGAATGTTAATGAATTCTGTAATCTTAGGTTATATGATCTTTGAATCTTCACAGAATAGGCTTTTCCATAGCGAAACGTTTAGCGCAGGAAGGCGCTAAGGTAATGATCAGTAGCCGCAAGGAATCGAACGTGAAGCAGGCCGTGGAGGAACTCAAGTCCGAGGGTTTGCAAGTCGCTGGTACTGTCTGCCACGTAGGAAAAGCAGAGGACAGGAAAAATCTGTTTGAAAAAGTAAAAGAGATAATAACGAATCATTACTTTCTTTGGGAAAAGTTTACATCCTCATTTTCATAACTTTTTCAATTATAAATTGTATCGTCGTCTAATTATTATTAACATATGTCAAAAAGTAAGTTATAAAGTTGTGAAAAATTACAGACCAAAACTGACTTTGGAGGCTTGGATATTTTGGTGTCTAACGCAGCTGTTAATCCAACAGTCGGCTCAGTATTGGATTGCTCTGAAGAAGTGTGGGATAAGATTTTCGACGTCAATGTCAAATGTACATTCCTGCTGATGAAGGAGTCCTTGCCGCTTCTTAAATGCAGCAAATCGCCTTCCATCATCATTGTGTCTTCAATCGCTGGATATGTTCCTTTTAGCGTGAGTCAAATTAAAGATGCTTGGATTAATATCTTTTTTTTCTATTAAATATTAAAATATTAATGTCATTATCAACTTCTTCCAGTTACTGGGCGTATATTCAATTAGCAAAACTGCTTTATTGGGCCTGATTAAAGCTGCCATGGCCGAGCTTGCGAACGATGGGATCCGTATAAACGGCATCGCGCCGGGAATAATAAAAACTAAATTTTCGAAACCGGTATTTTTCTACAATTATTTTAAAACTATATGCGATTCTCTGTCAAAGTTATATTAAAGGAATATAAATTATTATATTTTTATGCATGTATTATAATCTCGTACATAAATTTATTACGTTTTTAGTTGTACGAGTCGGAAGGCGCGCACGAACTTTCCAAAATGCAAAGTAGCATGAGAAGACTCGGAATGCCGGACGAGATTGCAGGCGTAGCTGCATTTCTAGCAAGCAACGACGCTTCTTATATCACCGGCGAGACCATAATAGTGAGTGGTGGATCGAATGCAAGGCTCTAAATCACTTTACAATAATATATCGTTTAATATATTGTATATATACGTATATGCGTGTGCATAAATGAAAATGTTTTTTTATAGAATTTTTTGAAAAATTGTATATATCTATAAGTTAAGTTTGGTGTACTTATATTAGTATACGTTGAAAAATTGTAAGAAATATTATGCCAAGAGAACGTAAAGTAAAAACTAAAGTTATATATTCATTATAAATAATTCGATTTGTTTTCCTCAACCTTTCAAAGCATTAGCATTGCGTGTGCATTTGTTTCATTTCAAAGTACATACATAATGTAAATGTATGTACTTTGAAATGAAACAAATGCACAATGTATATTCAGGATTACACAAATGTTGCACTCACATATATCGGACATAATTTTTTAACGAAATTTTCTTGTACATATATCTATAAGTTTGCACTAACTTGGTGTACTTAATTAGTATACCGTAAAGAAATTGCAAGAAGTATTTCATGAAGAAAATGTAAAGTAAAAACCAACGATGTTATACGTTCATTATAAACAATTCGATTTATTTCCCTCATTCTTTTCGAAGTATAAGCATTGCGTGTGCATTTAAAGTATCAGGATCATAAAAATGTTTTAAAAACATGAATTTACGCCATATTCGGGTCTCCTATTTCGCACCCAAATATTCACGCATCATAATTTCATAATTGATTTTTGATTGCAAATTCATGTGTTGATGACCTCCTTTAAAAAAAAAAAAAGATCTAATTGAAGGTCGCTTTTTCCCCTGTCGAGCCAACAGTCTATTGGCTGATATGGATTTCCGCGAAACACTGCTCCAATGACGTCACGGAGCCAAGCGGAAAGCCGCGCGCGATTGGCGCGTCACCTCCGACCCAGAAAGAGATCGCCGTCGGAATGGAGCTCGTCGCGAGAACGCGAATAATTTTCCTCTCGTAAGTATCGCGCGAAACGTAAAAGCTGCGATTTCATGGACGCTAGAAACCAGCGCGACAGCGTCAAGAAAATGTAGTAAGGAAAAAGTTCCGTTGAATTTTGCGGTACGCTAAAAAGCTGAGACGATCTGAATTTTTTCCCCCACTACATTTTCTTGACACTGCCGCTGGTTTCTAGCGTCCATGAAATTGCACCTAAAAAACGCGCGGGTTTCGATGCCGCAATCGGGCCACGTGCGGCGATCATTTCTGACATTTCTCGAGTGACGAGCGTCGTGCCATGTCGTCATCGAGCGTCGCGGCGGCGGGCGTCGGCGGTGCGCGGCGCGCAATGACGTCCGCCGTCCTGACGTCGCGGTCGCGTTTGACGTGAATCGCGCGGCGCGCGCGCGATCGATTCGTTCGATTCGAGCTCTCGAGCCGCCCGCAGCGCGCGCGCGGGGCGAGTGTGCAGCGACGGCGACGACGGCGACGACGGCGGCGACACCGTTCGTTAGGGGCGCCGCGCGACCGAGCGAGATCTACACCTCTCTCTCCGCCTCGCTTTTATTTACTCCGCTCCGCGCACACATACCCGCGCGCGCGCGCGCGCGCACGCACGAGAGACGCTGGACACGCTCGCGGCCTCGCGCTCGCGCTCGCTCTCTCGGACTCTCTCCCTCCCGCGGAATTGATAAACATGGCTGTCGTGCTTTGTGATGATTATCAGCGCGAGTTTGTGCGGCCGAGTGTCGCGCCGAGTGACCGCGAGTAATATGGATGAGGGACGCCAGTCCCGGAGACCCAGGTAACGACGACGCCGAGAGCACTGCGTCTCTCCCTCGCTCTTCCCCTCCCCTGTACTTCCTCCGCCGTCGTCGTCGTCGTCGTCGTCGAGCGAGAATTCGTGGATTCCCCGCTCGACGGCGGATGTTGTTTGCAAGTACGCGACTCGCTATCGCTCACCCCGTTCGCGCGATCCTCGATCTGTATCGCGAGCGTTTCCTATTTTTCGTTTCCTCCCTCCCTCCCCTTCCCTGCTCCCCTGCGACCGCGAAGGTGAGTGAACCTGCTGCTCGCGCGTCACGTATATCGCTTGGCTGCACGGCCCGTCACGCGTTATTTGCGCTCGCACGGCCTGACACCGTCGTGCCTCATTAGACGGGGAAGCTCCCTGTCGAGAAAACGTGCGTGTCTCACGGCACCGATCCCCGCGATTTTCGCTGGATTTCCGAGCTGTCCTTTTCCCCCGCCTCCGTGGTCGCGTAGCGTTACCTCCCGGGGAACGCTCGTCGGGATCTGTCGCTATGCACGCGACACGTCAAATCTCGTCGACTCGGAGCTCCGTTTGCACGTTACTTACGTATATCCATGCTGTCTCAACCACGCAAGCACCATTTGTACATTCAAATCGGAGTCGGAGCAAGATCGGCAAATTTAAATGTGTTTAACGTCAGTACTTGACGACGTGTTTTCTAATGTAGCTACAATTTGCTTGAACTAAAATGTCCTGCTTGCATAAACATGGGTCTCACGTTTGTAATCTTAAGTAAAACATTTGGGTAGGCAAATGCAAACATGGTTTTGAAATGGGGACAAATATTTAGTGACTGTAACGCCATATCTGTATCCAATTTCATGACTAGATAGCTGTTTATTAGAGAAGAAGGTATAATTATTATATATGTAGACAGTTATAAGAGATATGTGAGAAGCTATAAATAAGACATTGATATTAATATGTCACGCATGGATTTATCTTTGCATTTGTCTCCAAACTAATAATTTTGCTCTAAAATCTTACATTGAATTGCCTATAAATGTTTACTGCTAATATATGCTCCACTTATTTGTTTTAGGCTGTCGTCTGGGTGAGCAATGAATGTACTTCGTATTTTGACACCGTGTGTGTTACAACGCAGACGCATAAGGGGTATAGATAATACTGATAAAAGGGACTCCTGGTTCATGAGAAGACAGCTTGGAGATGCCTCTCACATGACACATAGAATGGGTGCTTCTGCATCATCAAGCATCACCAGTGTAGGTGGAGATTCGGTCCAAGCAGCCAGACTCTCGGCGTCAAGTAGTCCGGAACAACATGGCATTGCAGTTAGGTACATATTATCAATGTTTTATACAATTTGCAATATTTGTAATGTCATTTTGCTTAGCGTTTAAGTTTTTAAATAATAAAAGAAATATTTAGTTCGTGTTTTACGAAGCGCGTAAAGCTTTGAACAATGACTATCTTTAAGAGTATTATCTCAAATAAGAAATGCAGAGAAATAATGAGTTTAAACAGTAAAAGTAATATGCTGTATCATATTTTATAATATATAAGTAGATACCGATTCATAGATGAGAGTTATAGATTTGATCGCACATCAAACTTTCTATAGTTGTTTATTCATGTATAGAGAGAAAAAGAAGAAGATGACAGGATTTGCGACGCTGCGCAAGAAATTTATTAGGAGACGTCGCTCCTCTAAAGCGTGTGATCATGGTAGAATTATTAGAGACCTGGTGTCCACATGGAGTCACTTAGAAGCGACCGCTTTGCTTGAAGAGTATGAGGCGTTAGCTGCGTTGAAAGATCTTCATGTTCAAGCCGAATTAGCCAGACCGCCAGCTGCTACTTTTAAGCAAGATCTGTCGATGTTATATGATTACAAACATTGCTCCGATGTGGATCTTGTATATAGAGGAGCGTGTTTTCCCGTTCATAGAGCCGTGCTTTCCGCCAGATGCCCATACTTTAGGGATTTGTTGGCTGGTTGTCCTGGTATGTATTTTAACGATAGTTTACATTTCTTTTATAATTTGAAAATTAATATTAAATGAGATGCTGTTATATTGTTCACGCATTATATGTATATTTCATAAAAAAATTGCAGGATATGGTGCTAGAATATGTTTGGAGCTACGAACTCCGCATCTCGAGGTGCAGATGTTCTCAGCGTTACTACGATATCTTTACACTGGTGATATTTGTCCGCACGATGCGACTTTGGAAGCGAACCTACTCCGGCGACTCGGAGAAGAGTTCGGAACTCCAAATCCACTGGAGCATGATCTCAGATATTTGCTGGATACCGGTGATTATGCGGACGCCGCTCTCGTATTCACATCGGACAGTGATTATCAAAGACCGGATAGTGGAAGTTCGGAGTACGGATTTCGCCCCAAATTAGAGCTGCCATGTCACAAAGCGATACTTTCCGCAAGATCTCCTTTCTTCAGAAATTTAATACAAAGACGGACTAGATCGGGCGAGGATCATACAGAAAGGGCGCTTCACATACCTACTAGAATAGTGTTGGACGAAAGCGTGATACCTAAACGATATGCCAGAGTATTGCTACATGCTGTGTATCTAGATACCGTTGATTTGTCATTGATACTGAGAGGAAGCGGTTGTGGAAATAGTGCTGGTAGTTTGGGAGAGGTAAGAAAATCTTAACATAGAAATATTCCGTACATTACGTGATATACGTTAATATTATACGTTAATACTTTTGTTTAAATTTACAGGTTCAAGCTCTGACACATACGGGCAGAATGCGACCAAGCCCATTAGAGGAAGCGATGGAATTGTATCAGATTGGACGGTTTCTCGAGCTTGATATATTATCGCAAGGCTGCGAGGATCTTATTTTAGAGTATCTCACCTTGGAATCACTACCGACTGTTCTCAAGTAAATCTGATTACTAATAGATCTTTTACAACCATTAGAAATTAGATTGTTACTAAAAAAAAGTACATTACGTGCAGGTGGGGCAGTCAACCTCATGGATCAGCATGGGTGCACAGACAAGCGTTGCATTACTTAAGGGAGGAATTTCAGCCAATTGCTTCGTCCTCGATTCTTCATCAGTTAGATCACGCCCACTTAGCGAATGTTTTACAGAGCCATTTTTTACAAGCGAGCGAACTTGAAGTACTGCAGGCAGTGCTCAAGTGGGGCGAACACGAATTAGTACGTCGAATGGAGGATCGGGAACCTAATTTGCTTAGCCATACTGTGCACTCGGTGACGAGAAAGGGTATTAAGAAACGAGATCTCAGCGACATCGAATTGCGGGAAATACTAAGTGAACTTTTGCCGCTTGTCAGAATAGATCATATATTGCCGCCGAATAGCGAAGCATTAGCACAGGTATATTTTTCAAAACATTTTTAAATTATTTAAAAGTAAATATATTTCTCGTTAATACATATTTTTTTATATTGATAATTTAGGCTATTAGGAGAGGACTGGTTTCAACCCCACCAAGTCACATGATAGGAGACGAAAGAGATAATTTGAGGGTGAATGCTTGGATAAGAGGTGGAAAGAAAAATGGATTTTTTGTGCGACCAAGGCTATTCATGCCGTATTACGAAGAAATTAAGGTGATAATAATACATGGTTTTCAAAACCAGAAACATATTAATGACAATGGAATATACTAACGAAAACTATGTTTATTCGATATTAGTCTTTGGTGGAAGAACAAATGATTCAGGAAGCTGACCTAGTGAGATTACGAAGACCGCGATACGTAGCGGATATACCAGATGCGCTGTACATGGTTGAGGAGAAACCGAGAGCTATGGGTACCGCTGGTGTTGATGTTCTTGCAGCTGCATTTCCAGGTATTGCAACATTAAATTATTATCTATTTTATATAGCTAAAACTGATATTGTAAACTTAACTTTTATATATATTTATTCGACATAAAAATACAGACAACCTTATAATAAGAATGTGAGAATGCTCCAATAATAAATTCAATATAAACTTTTAATATCAATCAATCAAATAGTGGATGGAAAATTGATAAAAGGAAAAATAATAGATAGGCTTAACTTATAATTGATGTAAAATGAAAGGTCTAATTCGATTGTGTTATAGTACCAGACTCTGCAACAATGGCCGCAATGCTGAAACGAGAGCAGAAATTGAAACAATCGCCCAGTTGTCAACGAGCCATAAGTTTGCCGCTTTCTTCGCGACACGAAATTAATCGGCAAGTGCGACTGCGCGTTGTCAGGGAGTTTAACTTACCCGATACTGTGGCCGATCTTCTCGAAGTAAGTATTTTCTATGTTACTGCTTGCTTCTAAATAGTTTGCAATTTATAAAAATAACAATAATAGTAATAAAACGTGCATAATAATACATCCGCGTTGCATGAGTAAATTGAGACCAGGAAAAATCAATATGAAAATACGAAACGGAAGATAAGAGATTTCTGAGACGATTAAACCATAATGTAGCGTTCCTTTTATTAATCTCGAGTGCCGTATGCGTGATCCGTAAATGTTGTTACGAATGAGTGCCATAAAACCTTAGAAACGTATACCAGCATAACATTCTGAAATATCTTCAAGAAGAATTTAAATACATTCGTACGAAGTTACATACATTTTACAGATAATTATTTTGTGGTTGAGTAAACTGTGAATAAAGACAGATAATGACTGTTTCATTGTACACATATTCTAAATTTTTATTTATTAATAATCATGTACATATGAAGCACTACTTTATAATTTACAATATTTACATAAGCGTCATTAATTTCTATATTTTTATATTAAAGCCTACTTGTTTATGATACGTTTTTTTGCGACTTAAAAAATGTTATATCTAAAATATCATTAAAAATATCAGTCGCATTTTTTAGCATTGTGACGGGATAAATTGCACATTGTTTGTGTGTTAATATTTCTATAAAAAATCTATCAAAAAATTATTGACTTAGTAAAATTAACTGTCCTTCGTTAGCTTTGGTCCTTATTTTTATTATATAATATTATCTAGTGTATTATCTTGTCTTATTATATTGTATAATATTGTCTGGAAACTTTTATCACATGTTTACATATAATTTTAGCGCGATCCTATGAATCTATCTATCAATATTTTTTTACAGTAATTATTCTTATACCAAGATAAGACTTTTTTTTTTAAATTTATTTGTTACGGGCACAATTTTGCTTCTAATCAATTCACGAGCCATCCCTTCTGATCGAATATAGATAAAATGTGCAACATCTTCTGTTTATAATTATCATCATCGATCCCACCTGTGAAAACTAATTCATCCGCCGTTTCGGTTGCCGTTTGTGAAACGGAGCCACGCGCCGCTTGTATCACTTGCACCATCATGATGCACTGGCTAAATTTGACGGGTGCACACTGATTCAATTGCTCCATAAATTGGCCCTTGGGAAACGCGTTTGTGTCTACATTCAGCGATTTTAAGCTCTCGATGAAAGAATCGTAATAAAAGTCAATCATGTCATCAAGATGATTGTCGAGTATCTCCTTCCGGGAACTCGATATGAGGAAAAATATGAGGTCGTTTACACCGTAGTTGTAGGTCGTCAATTGAAAGTCCACAATTTTCATATTGATCGGCCTGCCCGACTCGTCGTATTTGAACATCATGTTATTTACCCAGAAATCACCGTGCACCAGTGTCGCCCAAGGTTCTTCCGGCGTTATGTCATCCTTAAGTCCGTATTCGAGCGTCTTCTCGATTCTATCCAGATAAACATTCGCTTCTTTCATACTTTTATAATCGTTGTGCGCTTTCTGTACCATATCTAAGGCGCCGTTCATCGCAGCCTCGCTCAGGGGGTACCCTAGACAGGGTAGCACCGTTTTCTCGAAGAATTCGGGTCTTTTGAGCTTCAGACCGATCGTTATGGCGTGCAGCTTAGCTAAATGGGCGATCGCAAAGTCCATGTGCTCCTTGTCCAGACCTGCAATACGGTCTTGCGTCGTATAATCGTGACTCTTGAGATTTTCTAAGACGATGGCGGCCTGCTCATCGAAACACTGCGGATCTCGCAAGCCTAATCTGCCGCCTAAAAATTGCGGCACGATGACGCTTAGGGCTTCCCGAGGGATCCCGCTTTCGTTTTGCAACTTTAAAAATTCAGGTGCCACCATGCTATAAAATTCCAGTTCCTTCTTGAACGTTAGCGGACTGTCGAACAAATCTAGCAAGTACGCCGATTTTGGTGGTAGTTTCACAACCACGTTTAGAATTCTCTTCTTATCATTCTGTTCGACGTTGATAGTGACGGCCAGTATTACGCTACCGAAGTTCTCTCCCGGATCTGTTAAATGCTTCCATTCCACATCGTGTATTCGAAAATTGGGGCCACACGTTTGCATTAACAATGCGTCCAGATTTTTAACAGGGAGCGTGTCGAGCGATGATTGCGTTTTCCTAACAGAAGAAAGCCTCATATTACAGAGTTATTATTTCAACGAGTTATTATTTCAATACTAAAACGTATAATTATTAGCGTACAATTATATTGTCTGACTATAATTGTGCGACTGTAATCATATAAAAATATAGATTGTATGGAATTATTATGAAATTAAGTAATTGACATACATTGTACTGTATTTGCTATGTAGAATTTCTTGGAAACTGGGATTAAGTCTTCTTTTACGTAGATTGGATGTTGTCTAGTCGTCAATATCATATATCTTGGGACTCTTAGGCTGTAAAATAAATTTCTTTTAAACTAAAACTCAGAAATAATTAAGATAAGTGATACTATTATTTATTTTAGTCAATCTCGATTTAATCCACTAAAATTCGGTAATTTTTATATTATGTTACTAAAACTCTTTAATTAGACCGCTTGAATTTAATTGAACGGTTTTACGTGACAAAAATTATACAAAATGTAAGCAAATTTTAGCTACAAGCTTTAGGATTGATAGAATTTACTGAAAAAAAGATATTAATATATATTTGGAGAAATTAGATTTAGATATTTAATAAATTTAATTTAATAGCTTGATTAATTCAGATTTATCAAATATACATAGAATTAATACCTCTGACTAATCATAGAATTGATATTTCCACATGCAGCACGGTATTAGCGACTACTAGATAATTTTGGGGAAGGGACACGTGTTACGGATTATGAACTGTTATGGGTCATACATTATTTCAATTTACTCAAAATACCAATTCGGATTTAGTGCCGGAGTGGATTTGTATCAAAACAAGTAGTCAATATATTGAATTTGATTTAGATTTAATAACGATCATAAATCAATTCTTTTTCCAAATTTTGTGTTTGACACTTTTTCTCTCCGCATGACTTTTGTCTCATTTTTAATAAGAAAATTACAGATTTATTGAAAGAGACTTTCAAATGAAGTAGCCATAATTTTGAGTATTTGTTACGATAAAGATTATCTTATAAAGAATTAATTTACAAATTGAAACATTATAGAATAATTATAACTTTCGGCTACATGATACGATTAATTTTTTTTCCCCAATAAATTCTATCGATTCTAAAGAGATTGTACAGTTTACTTACAGCTTTGTAAAACTTTAAGTGTTATTGAGCACGCAGATATCTATCTTCGTAGCACCAATTTCTGTTTGAAAGGATAAAAGATCGCCTTATCATTACTGGATACGATTATCTTCGCGTTCTAGCTTCGATATAAAGCTGCACATGCATTTTCTACTGCCTAACGTTCGCTCGCGTATATGTTCTAGCATTAACTGTCATTACGTTGTGAAGCGTCGCTATTTTATATCATAGTAGGGAGAGAACTGTCGGTAGGTTCCTCGCCGGCTATGACTCGTTCATGCAAATTCGATTCGTAGATAAGCCAGTAAGTTTTCCTTATCGCTGCTCCGTAAAATGCACTTCGGAATGCAACGGGCATTCGGGGAAACAAGATCATACGTTCGTAACGGCTCGGATTTTGTCACGAATAAATGACGTGGCATTCGATACGCAATTGCCGTGAACTCAGAACAGCAGAACGCGAACGTTACACATTATTTTTCACTTACATGGATGCAGGTGCATCGACAGAAACTCGGATGGGCCTTTCTGGCTGGATTAATCGTGAATCGCGGCCAAAGAGCGTACAACCTATTTATAGTGAACTCGCGAAACACACGAGAAACTTTGAGCGTTAAGATAAATGTTGCAGAAACGATGTCAGCGAGTTCGTCCGTGACTAAATTATCCCCCAAAGTGCGTAAACTTTTTTACGATTAGCAACATGCAACTTTGTTAATGTCACGCTGCCTGCTCACGCCATTGCAATACGTTTAAAGCCGCGTTTTCTATCGCGTAGATAACGCTTCGGTTTTTTTTCCCCGATAAAATTAGCGACTAACGTAAACGTCGAAAGATAATAGTCGTCCAGACTTTTATAGCTCGTCGTATTGAGACATTCAATTAACTCGGTGCCCTGTATAATTGCTCGAGTGACTTCGTGATGACTGTGACGACACACTTACGGGCGCAAGCCAACGTTAGCAAGCTACGTTTTATTTCTGGTAATAGCACAAATTTATTTTCGGAAATTGTTACGCGAATAAAGATCTCTATTTACCTCAATTTATTTATTCATTTAGTATCTAAATATAATATTTAGTATCTAATGTTACGTTACATTTTTATTATTCTAAAACACTTTTCTGAATTATTGGTATATGTATTATGTAAAAATATGATTTAATCTAGGAGAAAAAAATGAATAATTAATAAAAATAAACGCATGTATAAAAATAAACGCGCGATCAATATGTATCGTAGTGTATAAATAGTTGTATATAGTTATCGTCGTATGATTAACGTTAGGATCATCAGCTTTTTATACCTTTTCTGGAATATATCTATATCTGATCAATATTGAAGGTATTGAAAATTTGAACGTCAAAAATCACTCGGAATATCCATGACCTACATCCTTATATTTGCGGAGATCCATCAATTCAACGTATTTTTGCGTATAATCGCCATATGCCGATGGGGTACTCCTCTTTGGTTTATTATTCATAGTGAATAATAGTAAATAAATTCGTAGTAAATGTTTCGAAGTAAATAACAAGCTAAGAATAAAAAGTTATTATAGGAAAATCCCCCTCGGTATTAAACTGGCCGCTTTAGCAATAATTGATAAGTTATTGGACGGCAATTGCAATCTTCGAAGAAGTTTAATGATATTGATAAAAAAAAATGACGACAAAAAAAGATGCGGAAAACTGAAGACAACGCGTGTCTCTTTTTTTTCTGCACGTTATTATGTCATGATCGGTCAATAATCACATAATCGTGTGTCGTATTGGCAATGATTATTTCTCGCTAATAAGCTTAATCACGCTTCCACGCGTATGCAAATGTGTCCTTAGCACGGAAGATGCAGCGTGTTCCGTAAGATTATAGGTATCTTTCAGGTTCTCATCCCACGAAAGCCGCATTGACGAATTAATATTTACTCCCAGATAGCATAGTGTTATTTAACTTTACGCGCACGCTCCAGATTTCTCACACTTTCTTCCATCCTCGAGTTCTTTGGCTAATTCGGGATTCTTAGTGAAAATTTCGTTGCATCGCGATCTCCTTCGATATCGTTTCAACGCTCACCGTGAAATATCTTTGTAACTCAAGGTAGCTCAAAAATTAAAATTTTTAAAATTTCAATTAAATCAGAATAATAAAACATGACATCCAAATATCACTCTTGACTTGCAAATATAAATGATGCATATCTATGTATAACGCCAGATATAACTGCAGGCCACAATATTTTTCTTTAAGTGACAACCGACTTTTTTTGGCACACAATTTTTCTTGAAAACAATTAATACGTCGGATTACTCTTCGAACCGAGACAAAACAAGAAAGAAAAATTATCGATGTCTGTTCGCGATATTGCTTACCCCTTCTGCTATTAATCGATTTGATATTGTTGCATCACTATTGTATGCGCATAAATGACTACGTGATCGAGATGACACAATCGTGGTCGTAACAATATAAGCAGGTGTCGCGAATTAATTCAAATCGCAAGAAGAACTTGCATGCCAGACACGATCTCAGCAGCTGCGCACACAGCGAAGTTTATAGCTCATAGAACTCGGAAGTAATATGGTTATTTTCCGCGTGAAGCTTAAGGTTGTATTGTAAACATACGCGGGAAGAATTGATACACTTACTCGTGTTACACAGTTTTAAGAATCTCTCGAGCTATTAAGTGATTCTATTCGAAAACTTATAGCTGTGTATGACGTATATTAAACTATTTACGCACGACAGAATATTTAATCAGCATTAAGACTCTTCTCAAGGTAGAAGATATTTCTTGTGTTCAACGTGCTCGTTATGCAAAACAATGATTTCAAAACAAGAAAGTTCGTTTGATTTTTTGTTTTTCGCTCAAAAGCGGCCGAAGCGCAATTAGGTGGGGATTGGATTTTACATTGAGCACGCTAAACACGTTCGTAAATGAAGTTTGAAACGTATTTCATATTAAAATCACATCTGTATTCACTACTCATACGCGCGCTAGCCGTTCGCCAATTCTTATCGTCCGAGCACAGTTCTGCCCTTTTTCAGCTGCCCGATATCGCTATCAATATTACATAATCACTTTTGCGTTGCATAAACGAATAGCTAGATAAATATCTCGCAGTCTCAAATGTTATAGATCTATTTTAAGGGCAAAATAAACGAGAGGAAAATCGGGATTTTTGCATGTTACGTAACACGTCTTAGGTACCGGCGTTTATTTCGAGTGACAATTAAATTTTTTGCCGCGTCACGAAATCGCTGAAAAACATCCATCAAGATGTCGCGTTTAACATGACTGGGAGTTTCTGCGCGGTTTGACACATTGATATTTTAATTATAATCCATGTTCGTTAAATTCGACGCTTTTGGGGATGAGCGTAAAAGTTTACGCGCCAATTGTGCATCATTTTATTTAAGAGCCCTCATTTCGAACCCCCAGTCGGAATAAACGATAGGAAAAAGTTTTATTATTACATAATCGCGTATTAACATTCACATTCGGTCTATCGATTACGTATTTTGCATATGTTACTATTAATGAGCACGTCATTTACCTTAACACCGACAGAGCGAGACGCAATCAGAGCACATTCACCAAGAATGCGATGTCATCGGCGTGACGTTGATGAATTCGTAACACGTGTGTAACCCGAAGCGGAGCTAGACGTCAAACTCTTGTTTCTGTTTTCCTCCGTTTTTTTGCAGCGTGCTGCCTCGTGCACCGCGCGGTGGCGTGTAGATTTTGCACAGCACTTTGTCAGCGCAATTCGCGACTAACGTCGCGAGGAGACGCTGGTCGCTGTTAAACTTTGCCTCTTATTTCTCCCCCTTTTTCCGCGCCGTAGTTCGCATTATCTGCGTTTGCTTAACGAGTAACGCGGCATTAGACGCGCGCGATAGAGACAACGTGCGGTACAACGAGCGCCAGTGATCCGAGATGATACGTGACGCGAGATGCGCATTTTGTCTCAATGCAATGAGATGCAAACATTGCGAACGAGTCCTCGAGAGATATCCTTCCTCTTCGTGAAACTGCGATTTTTCAAACAGCCACGATGTCAAGATTTCTCAATGTCCACGGTCATATGTTGATAGCTTTATCAAGATGCTTTAATCTACAAAAATAATTCGGTGGATTAATATGAATTTATATTGTGAAAAAAAAAATTTTTTTTTGCTAGATTAATTTCAAATATATTTCTTTCTGTCGCTTTTTATTTTTTACCGGCAAAAATAAAAACTCATCCTGCATTTTCTATAAAAATAGAAATTGATTTTTTCATAAAAAGAATTTCTGTCAATTTTTTTGTTAAGGCTTTCAAGTGACTTCAAGACGACGGAACAAAACACTTCGTTATATGCCATGTTGACTAAACGCTATGTTGACATTGAAGATCGTAGTTATATAACTCGCAAAATTTCTTTCGTTATCGATAGATTATTTCTTAATGATACTGAAACACTTACGATCTGTATTGTTACATTATTTATATTTACGTAACGCGAACGCGTAGCGGTGTAGCTGACTTTCGATATCGCGTACTTGAATTAGCGAAAACCACGAGCGGTATCACGCTCGAACGATGAAACGGTGTGTGCAATCGATGCAAATAGAAAAAACATAGATATACATGCAAATGGAAAAAACATAGATACAGGGAATAGACATATAGAGAAGGAATATACCGCAATATGTTTTATTTTTGTTTCTTATTGTTTTATTCTTTTTATTCGTAAAATGTTAGTGGCGAAGCAACGCTTTCACAACATAGTTTACAATTATAACACAAATAAAATCTTTATCCAGTATGTTATTTTTAATTAACAGAAGTTGTTTTTTCTCTCAACGAGATAGGTCTTACGAATATGTCACACTTTTTGCATTTTTCACGCTGAGTTCTTATTGACGACACGAACGAGACGTGTAAAATGATATCCTGAGGAGCGGCAGTTCACCAAAAATAATTTATCTTGATGTCCTGCTTTAAATGTCACATGGTTTGTATACGGCGATAGGTATACGCGCCGCGGTATCGCACTGGGGGTGACAAGCGGATGAATCATATGAAACGACACTTGTGTGACTACTGCCAATCGGATGAAACGCATGCAATCTCTACAGTGTTATGTGCAGCATTATGCGGGAATAAACGCAGAGACGTATTATCAAATACGTGCGGATTGTTGCATCACCGCGGCGCTCGGTACTATAGGTAGAATGACGCGAATCAGGATAAACGCATTACACAAATCTGAGTATGCCCGAAAATTATTTCCGTCCATCTCTAAAACAATGGAAGTTTTACATAATAATTTATTAAATAGATTTAATCCTAATCCGTAGAGAATAAAAATATTTTATTCGCTTATACTTTTGCTCGCTGTAATAATTAATTATAAACGCTGTAAATAAATAACGAAATAATTTATAATTTAGCGGATAAAAAAGATTTAAGAGTTTAATGTATGTAATCTAGAATTTAATATATTTTAGATATGGATGTGCGTGAAGAGGAATAAAATTTAATTTTTGATCGTCGTTTTTTCCTGTTACGAATGTAAAAAAAAAATTATTGAACGTGTTTCATATCGAAAGTCAGCTTACACCGCATGCGTTAGCGTAATAATGTAACAATATAATAAATAATTGTAAATTGAGTATCATTACGAAATAATGTATCGATAACGAAAGAGATAATTTCAGAATTTTCGCGAGTTGTGTAACTACTAACCACAGTCTTCAATGACACACAGCGTTTAGTTCAAATGTCATGTAACCGAGTATTTCGTTTCGTCGTCTTGAAGTCACTTCAAAGCTTAAAAAAAATAAAAATAGAAATAGAAAAAGAACGACAGAAATTGTTTTTACGAAGGAATCAATTTCTATTTTTGTAGAAAATATAGGGCGAGTTTTTATTCTCGTCGATGAAAAATAAAACAGGTAGCCCACGGAGGATCTTTTTACACGTTTACACATACGCCGCGAATATGAAACATTATATACGGTTTAAAATTATGCACGTTAATGCCGTCGCACGTACGTGCTTGTCAGTGCAATGTATTATCGTCGTGCGCGATGACATAACGTTTCTAACGTGTCAAAACAACATTATGTACGTGACAAGAGAACTTTGGAGATCGGTTTAAAAAATTCCATTTAATCTCCGTTTAATCCCGATAAGGCAACATTGAAAAGCAATCTCATTGCGCTGCAATTTACAGTTCGCGCCGCGTTGTTTATTGTTTTTCAAATGACTCAGATACGCCAGATCGATCCATAAGAAAAATAGATTTCATTGAATAAATCGCCTATCGAGTTCGATAATTAGTTCCGCTTCGCTTACGTCTTTATGATCCTAGAAATCAATCGGAGACTCGTACTTCTCGTGGAGAAAATACGAAATATTTTAGCACGGTCGCGAGATTGAATGAAATGTATAACGTTGAAGCACAGAAGTTATTAAAAATATTTTTCTCATTGTAACGTTTCTTTCAAGAACATACCGCTTCGTGCTTCGTTATTAACGTTGACAATTACGTTTAATTCTCTCGAGAGTAATTCTAGAGTTAATTGCTCCTAATTGGCGATATGTAACATAATCCTCGTAAACTCCGTGCCAATGGCGTATATACCCATCATTATTTACGAGCTTTGTTTAAAGTTCGGTATCTTGCGATAAGGCTGTTGTTTAACACGTAAACATTATCCTAGATAATATCGCGGAAGTGCTTGGAGGTTCCCTTGTGTGGCATAACAGCTTGATATCATCGCTCCCTGTTTTGATTCATGACGCGACGTAATGATGATTTAATACTTTCCGGGTTAGAAAAGCGACGTAATAGTTTTACACTTTCCGGGTTAACAATATAGTCTAGGGAGCGTGTCGGATAGCCGAAAAAGCGACGAAAGAGCCGCGGGGAGGGAAAAAAGAGCAAAAGTCACGTGTAATTGCACGGAAAGAGTACTTTGTCATTCCTCGGGCGAGATTTACGGTCATGTAATATAGCCGCTCAGATGTGTATACGTGTGTATGTGGGTATGTATGGGAAGGAAGACTTAATGGGAAGACCGGCACTCACGAACAGGTGCGCGGGTTTACCGCGCGCGCGTGAAATAATCGCGCGTGTCGTCGCCGCTCGCTAATTTGCGAGCGGTCGGCATAACGTATGCAAGGCATCGCTTCCTATACGTTCGCTGCATTAATGTGCAGCTCTCCTAGGCAGCGCGTGCGGCACACGTCAATTAGGTCACGGCTCGCGTTCTATTTCGGTAGGTAGGGGAAACACGACCCTCTCGCCCTCTCGGCCCCCGGAGGAGGCGCGAGAGAGAGAGAGCGGAGATTCAGTTTCTGTGAATTCGTTTCGTGGAACCCTCGCCCTCGTCTGGCCCTCCCTCTTCTCCCTCCCCCCTCCCCCCCGATAATATAAACGTAATCGACTCTAATTCCTCACTTATTTATGCCGTCGTCTATTTACCACGCCATCCCAGCCTCGGGGGTTCTTATCCGACCCCCTCGTCGACGTCCCCCTCCCCTCCTTCGATTAAATATCCACCGGCACACGACACCGCCAACTACGTCCCACAAACCGCGGTCTGTCCCCCTCTCCCTTCTCCCTTTTTTCTCCCTCCTCTCCTCCTCTCCCCCCCGTCTAATCGCGGGGTCTTTCCCCTTCGTGTATTATTCCGAGCTTTTAATGCATCTTTCATCTAGCGGACAGCGCGCGATAAATTGCCGGCGTATCGATTTCAGAACACAGCGTCTTACAGTATGAAAGAGCAAAACGAGCAGAGGATGACAGATATAGAGGACATTGACTCGCCGGGCATGGGTATTCGTGTGAGAACTACCGCCCCGGTGTGTTACGGGAGGAACATGACATTTCCTCGGCCGACTTCGTCTTACGCACATAGGCACGAACTTCCAGCTATAGTGACCGAGGGAGAGAGCTGCAGACTTCTTGCCGAGGTAAGGGACGCGGCGACGCTAACGTATTGCCGTATATTACACTTGTTCGTTATTACCTCGGCGCGGGTGACACTAAAGTCTCGCGTATTTAGACCCACCCCGCGGGCCCACGATGTTCTTAATTAGATCCCCCTCGATCGTCGGTACCGCAAGACGGGATATTGCGATCTAGTTGGGAAACATAATTACCCGGGTCTTGTTCAATCCCTACTCTTGGTGGCAACCGGGCGATTCTCAGACCGTGGTTATGAAATTGTCTCCCCCTTTGCCCTCCCCCCTGCCTTTTGCGCAGCGGCGCGAGTCTCTTTGTTTCTTCCCGTCTCTCTTTCTTCTTTTTTTTACATCGCATAATCGTATCGCTATTTCGCGATCGCGCGGTAGTACCTCTCGCGCTCGATCAGCCACCTCGGAGAGAAACGGATTACGCAAACGGACGGCGCGCGCGCCTCCGTTTCTGCTTCTCTCGTTCGCAGCAGCAAGAGGGTAATTCCTGCAGCGACGGCCAGCTGTCGGGCGTGATGCCGGACGTAGCGATGGCGACGGCCTCCTTCGGCGCTCTGCATTTGATCGAGGAGCAGGAATTGGAATTGGATCTCGGTGACGGGGCGTCGCACCTCCTGCCGCACGTCTCCCCGTCCGGCGGGGGCAGCATCGAGCCGGCCGGCCACCGGTCGTCGCTTCCTCATCAGCATCAAAGGCACTTCTCCGGCCCGCCGCCCCCACCTTACGTGTATCATCGTGCTGGCACTGCCTTACCGAGGTTTATTTGAAATTTATATATGATATGCGGATGGAGCGAACAACGTGGCAACTACTGACGATCCCCCTTTTGCGCCCCCCCCCCCCCTATCTCTACTTCTCTTTCTCTCACTCTCTCTCTTTATTCCCCTTTCGCCCCCTTATTATTACATAGCCTGCTCCTCTCTTTCTCTCTATCATAGCGTGTATCGATCAAACCTTGTTATTGCGGGTACAAATTTATTACAAGGATAATTGTATGTACATTTTTATTTAAAGCAAGCTTGAAAAAAAAAGGGTAGAAAGTACTTGGTTTAAGAGTATCCGTAATCTTACCGGATCTGGAAGTTACACCCTGTGAGCACACAAAAAGAACCTTGATGCTTATCGAGTACGACGTGAACGTATACAGAGTATACGGAGGTTTCACGCTCCGTACAATCTATATATATATAAATATAAATATATATATATAAATAAAAATAAAAAGTATAAATATATATATATTATATATATAAATGTAACGATTAAGTGCAATCGTGTATGAGAAGAAAATTGCGATTGTGATTTATACATATAAAAATGTAATCGTGATATGTGCATGTGGGTGTACTTATGTGTATGCGTGCGCGTATGCGTGTGTATATGGGAAAAAATAACGTGTGTGTTCGCGCGGTTCCGGCTTCCGAAGTGTCAAGACTGTTAGCAGGAAAGTCTCCGGAAGGAAAGAGAACAAAAGAGAAACGAACGAGGAACAATGTACGGGATATTGAATTAAAGAAAAAAAAATCGCGCCTTGTCACATCACCATCCTTATGCTCCATATAAATATAATTATTACAGGAAAGTGAAAGTGCCGCGTATTCCCGCGTACATTTGTTGTTTCTTCTCTGTGGAAAAGCGAGAAAGCGTAGCGGCGACGGCGACGACGACTAAGTACGGCGCGGGCGGCGGCGGGCGGCATGGCCGGGCAACGGCGGCTACTCACGCGAGCAGCGGAGCTGCGAAGCGCTTGATGACATTTTGCCATGCTAAACTTTTTAATTTTTCCTCTCTTCTAGGGCAGTTTCGATGTATGACGGGCTATAGTAAGACTGTAAGTACACAAGAGGAATTCAATCGATAAAACATATATCGCGCGCTTAGAGATGACGTCCGGGGCGCCTCGGGTCGTAAAAAGCGTGCGTGACGTTCATGATATTTAATGGGTTAATTAATTATCGCTAAGTGCCTGGGTGCATGAGAATTTTCTAAGAAAAAGTTTTCCATGAATTTAAATGTATACGCTTCCGCCGGCCTTGCCCCGCCGCGGCTCTGTAATATATCCACAAACAGGGTACGTACTATATACAGGGTGACCCAGAAGTCGCGTATCATCTTCGAACGACAGCCGATGAAGGTACGAAAAAAAAGAAAAACCACGGCGCTCCAATTCCGGGATATTATTTTTTAATTATATGCCCGATCGAATCGCGCGTATAAGTAATTCTTGGAAAAGTTCGAGAGATACCTAAATGTATAACGAAATATTATTCGTTGCGTAATCTCTCAAGAAGAATTTAATTTAAACGGAAAGCTAAACCTCTTCCGATTTAGGGAGATGAATTACCGAAACGCTAATAACAGAAAAAATAAAAACTAGAGAATGGCGCAGTTAATTGAATTGTCACTAATTCTTTTTTTTAGATAAACGATCGACCACACGGCTCGGTTAATGATGAATTTGCAACGAAGTTTGTTTCTGGGTTACCGTGGCGTATTTCGTTCCGCAAAAGTCGTAAAATGTCAGGCTGTATTTCAATACTTCCGTGCGAGTGGTAAACGGTGGAAAACTAGTCACTTTCACTTTCGTTGAAGCAACAACGATCATCAGGCGGGAATTAATCGCTCTAAGCAGATTAATATCGACCGATAGTAATTATTCCTTATTTAATATGGCTCCTCGGTGTCGACATGGGATGTAATTATCATTAAGATACTCGATTATAGAGTTCGTATATATATATATCAAAGAATTCCTTTACCGTCCTTACGTTAAGTATCTGAAATTATTATTTCCTGCGTATACATATATATATACATATATGCAAACCCCGCGCCCGTAAATTAACTTTATCAATTGTAATTACATGCGTTTCGTTATATATGCTTCGAAGAAGCATTTCGTCCTTAGGCAGAAATGAAATTCTCGGCGTTGTTATCGCCGCTGGTATATAAATTGTGATATTATTCGTGAAAGTCATTGAGTTCGATCATTGGTAGTTTATAAATCAATTTCACTTGTGCAGACCTGGATTTAGAAGGATATACGATTACTGTAAAATATCGTTAACTGTAACGCGATTCTCTCACGTATAAGCTATAAATACCGATCGTCTGCTTTGTAAAGCGTATCGCTCGCGTTTCACTATCTTGCGAATCGTAAAATTAATTGAATCTGTATATCTGAAACTGATGTCAGATCGTGAATCCACGACGGGTGTCAAGTTAATATCAAGAGCGGAACGCGGCGGGTTCGTGAATTCACGATCGATTGGCTCGAAGAGAGTTATATGATTTAAATAAAGCAACTAGACCAACTTTTAAGACCAGAATAAAAGAATAGTTATCACGTAGATAGATTAATATTGTATAGACTGAGGTATATTCGCGAGAGTAGTATTTTGACATTCGTATAGTTCGTGCGTCGTAAAAAGAAAAGGAAAAAAGAAAAAAAAACAATCTAGGTTCTTCCGTTCGCGACATTCACGCGGTTTTCCCTTCTTTTCCTTTTCCTCCGAAATTGTTGATTTTTTGTAAGCCTGTCACGAGAGGTGTTGATTACGTTTCGCTGAAAAATAAAATTTTCGGACAGTTTATCTTTTTTATGACTCACACACACACACACACGATATATAGATGGCTCGCTAAAATATATTTAAAAATAAAGTTTAATAAATATTTCAGCAATGGAAAAGAAAAAAAGGACTCGCCGTTTATTTCTCCGTTTCCCAGCGCGATTCGCGGTATAGAGGTTTGCGTAAGTGTCCGTCATAAGTAACCGTCGGCGAAATCGCGAGATTTATCCCCGCGTCCAACTCTCTTTTTACAACGTCAAATAATAAACGCGTTACGTAAACAGGCGCACTGTTTTTAAACAAAATACCCGGAGACCGCAAAAATACACCGGAGCGGATATGCTTAGGGAACGTCAGAACTTTCCCGCGCCATTACTCATACCAAATTTATGTAAAAGCGTTGTACATACCCGTAACGGGGCAAGGAGAATATATCGCCCCGGCAAAATCCAGCCTCAACCATATTCCCTCTTGACGTCACACACCGACCGCGACCGCGCTTACACGCGCGTACAACAGATCGACGGGCTGCACCGCATAATTCAGCATGTAAAGTCGACGATGACTTGTGTGCCACGTTCAGGTGAAAATTCCAGTCGGCCCTGTATTTTCACCGTTGCGCAAAAATAACTCGCGCGTCGCGCGAGGACCTTATCAGCGTAAATCCAGCGTTTAATAGTGGCGAACAAATTTACAGTGAATAATAAGCAGCTGGAAAATAAACAGCGGGCGATTCTAATCTCTTCGCGTCCACAATTTAAATTTTCTTAAAATATAATTCTCCGCGATGAATGCGTTGTAAAGTGTAAAATAATGGTATCCCTTCCGAGTAAAACATCGATGTGCGTTGCCACTTGTTACGTAAGTTGCACATTCGCTTCCTCGAAATTGTTAACAGCTTTCGTTACGGATGTTCAAGTGTAGCTTCTTGATTTAGGCTTCAGTTCGCGTGATTGCATCGATTTACGGGATGTTACGTGTTTTTTCTTATAACGCGAGTTTAACTTTAACGACAGATTTCCAGATATGAAGTTGATTTCTTCCTTGGTAAAAAAATATGTCGAGATACTAATGGTTTTCGAGTTAGGAATGATTGACGAGGCAGTTTTTTTGCGAACGAAACTTTGCAAACAGATAAAATCTGTTTGCTCTTACAAGGAAATTTATACATGTAATATCGAAACATTCCATTTCTATTTCAAGCACATAAAATAATAAGAGACACGTATTTCTTTACAAATGTTTTCTCGCGCGTTTCAGAATTGATGAAACAACTTGAAGCTAACGAAGTAGGATCTGATTTCGAGTGGATCGTTAAAGCTGTGAAATATAATTTATATATTTTATACAAAAGTTTTATAGTATTTAATGCACTTTATAATCGCGTTGAGTCTTTTCAAAACGTCATGTTTCTCATTATATTTCTCACTATTTTCGTGAACTCCAAAAATCAACGATAAAAATGCATTTTTATTGAAATAATTCTATTGGAAGATTTCCTTTAAAAAGAACTTTTCTATCATATCACTTTGTTGATGTAGTTTTGATGAAATTACACACATATCCCCTTGTTATGAAGAAAATATTATTGTATTCCGCTCCTCGTATAGGAAATATCGGAAAGCTCGAATAATGTTGAGCTCGAGGAGATAAACCCATGAGATTCGACCATGACACGTTTGGATATCTTGAAAAGATAGAGAACCAGGAAAGTGTTATCTTGCAGCTGCAGAAAAAGTTATTATCGAGTAGCATATGCGCAGTATTGACGCGCAACGCGTGTAACATATATTATTTTAATTCTCTAAAACGCAAGTTTGCGAAATAACACTGTTATACATACATAAAGTTACGTAAAATATTTTGATGTGTGAAATAATCTTTATTTTTACACAAATATTGAAATTTATACAAATAATGGAATGATATTAAAAAGTGTAACAGTTTTTAAGAAACTGAATGGTTGTAAAGTGCATTAAATATCATGAAACTTCTGTTTCAAACATTTTTCCATTTCGATTCGTTTGAATTAAAAATCGAAGCTTCAACGAATTAAAAAAAAATTTAAATTTTGTAAAAAACTACGAGTCTTTTATTTTTAATTGTTCTGTAACTTATACCCGAATATGTCTGCTGGTTAATTTAAAAAATATTTGGATCTATTGTTTTTGCTAGGGCACCTTCGTTGCATGAAAGCTTAATTACGAAAACATGTGACGTCGAAAATCGAAAGCAGCGATAAATGGTGACTTCTGACATTTCCACTAAATAAAAATCAATTTTTAGATTAGTCGGACTATCAAAGTCACAAGTTGTGGAACGCTCTATATTTAGCACTAATAAAAAATATATGTGCGTATTATAGTCCTGGCAACTATAATTCGACAACGCACATTTTAGTTTTGCTCTTACGCAATCGAGAATCGCGTTTTACGTGTCATTATGATCTGTTTAAACATTCAGGTATATCGGATGTGAAGTATAAATTTAACTTTGCGTGAGGCCACTTAACTTCTTTTCGTAAAACATTAAGTCGGTTTTTCCCCATATAGGTCATTCATCTTTAATTCAAGGTATCATAAATAATCTCTCGCACGTTATAAAACTATATATAAACTGTATAAAATATAACTTATGATCGTCAATATTATCATCGTTACAATTTTAAATGAAGAAATAGGATAAAGTTATTAGGAATACTGGGTTTTCTCATCGTATATTTTCGAAAGAAGAGTTTCAGAAGATTGAAAACAATGCAACTTATATGTTTTATAGATAAGATAAAACCATAATTTTCAAAGTCTGAATCGTAGTGCACGATTATAGCGCATCTCGAAGTATTAAAATCTTATATTTTTGCGCAGAAGATACGCATAAAATAATTATGACGCTTCTTTTTTCGATGTGAATAGAACACAGGTGAAAATGTTGCTGGAGGGCGCGAAGGCACTAACAAGTTTTCAATTACACACGAACAGCAGTATGTTCAATGTTTATTTCTCTCTGTAAAACATCGCTGGTACATCGATAAATGGTACACCAATTGCATTAATTTGCATATGTTTATGTTAGACCTAGAAAACGAAGGAAGTTGTCATGAGGCACAATTTGAGTCTTGCCCCCGATATTCTTTTCGATCTGTGGAGGATCGGCGATACCGACCGAATGATGCAATTATATCACTTATCACTCTATCAAAAAGAGCTTTTACGATATTGTAACAAAATAACAAATAGATTACGTCTAAATTAATTAGTAATAATAGTATGCGTAGTACTGTGGCTCCTTCAACCCTTCACTCCTCCTTTCGTGTGTCTCTGCAACATAATAACAGCGCGATAAGATAAATTGTATTGTTTCTAACGCCTATGTTACCTCGACTGAATTTACATAGTTAACGCCGTGTTGGCGTTAATTACCATAGCGCAGCTCACGAGTATTACCGCGATTATGGTTTGAAGCGTGCACACTTACCGCAAGTTGTTCCTTCTCCTTGCGTCCCACGATCTTACAACGAGGCTGTTCAATTCCGTGAAATTGGTTGCAAACGCAATCTTGTTCAATTTCGACACTCGTGAGGTCCTCGACGATCTTTCTAGCGGTAACTTGAGAGAACTGCCTCTTCTGATTCGGTTTAGCGTCCACCAAATTGCTGGAACTGAACGCCGCTCCGCCAGACTGCAATAACGTTACGGTGTAATAACCGATTACTCTTCATCATTTATTCTTTATGTATTTAGGGTAATCAATTTATTCATTAATTCAAAAATTATCTCTTCGAGATGCTTAAGTTGATTCTCTTTTTTGTTTCTTTGCGTACTTACCGCGATAGCAAAGTCGGCACACACGTCAACCGTAGGGAGAACCATGTTGTTTCTAAGCTCGGTGTTTCCGCTCAGTGGCTTCTTCTTGTTGTCGCCGAATACATATACGCTGTCGCTATCGTAACCGACAATACTCTTTTGCGCTTTGCCGGAGACCTGGATGTCATTGGTATAGTATATGTGATAGTAAGTCAGACCCAAATCTCGGTACACCTTCTGTCCAATTATAATCCTCAATTGTTGCAACTGAAAAATCAATTTGAAATCCCTCTGTTAACGTTGATAAATGAAAAAATGAAAGTATTACGCTACGATTCTACAGTAACGCATAACTAAGTAGGAAAGTCTTTTCCATCAATGGTTTATTTCTAGTTTCCATCAGCACCTAACTTTAATTAGCTTCTCGTTTTTGTCTGAAATTACATTTCGCGAAAGTAAGAAATATAAAATAAATAACAAATTGTAGTTGCAGTTAGGCGATATTTGTGAAATCATTCGTAAACTTGTAATACGTTCGATCCATCGACTGACTTTAATAAATAATAATTAGTGATACAACGAGATCGTGAGTGGAAGCTCACCGATATTGGCAGTGGACTCTTCTCGCAGGGGGTAGCGAGGACTGAGACGACAGCTTTGACCGCGCCAGGTCTGAAGGGATAGTTAATGGCTTCCTCGTAGGCGTCGGTCAATTTGAAGGTGCCAAGCTCCAGGTCTAGTCTTTGCTCGAGGTACTTCACTTTCTTCTCGATATCACCTTTCTTGGCCTCCTGCGAACATCCCCAAGTAACTCGTATATCAAAGAGATCAGATCTTTCTATTTTAAATCTTTCTCTTATAATTTCGTAAAATTATAAATTACCTCCAAAGTAATAATCGGCTCTTCTGGCTTCTCAAATTTCATGTTCTTCACCTCGCCCTCAATGTTGGTACTACCGCCGGTGGTGTAATGTTGCGGCCATTTCATGTGCTCGGCGTAACCGATCAAGCCGATGTGAACATCCCTGTTAAGACATAATCAATATGAATAAAAAGTTAAAGAAATATTACAATACGTTAACATCGCAATATGAATCTATATGCGCATTCTGATCTTTCAAACGCCTTCTAGATATCTTTACAACTGATTTCTGTATTTGTGGAAAGTAGTTTCAATATTTTTATTATAATTATAAGAATAATGTTTACATACGTTATGCCGTGTTGTTTCAGTTCTTCTCTTAGATCGGTTATCAGTGATGGAATCAGATCTTTAAAAACTTTCTCATTCTCCTCAACTTGTTCGATTACCAAAACAATGTCGGCTTGATTCTTCGGGGTTTTAACGCTGAAGGTATCACCAACGGCAATTGTGTTCTCGCCAACTTTGCAGGTTGCTAAAATATTATGGTACACATTAAAATATTTCTCTTCTAAGACTCGGTGTCTCTGTCTGTTCTTTAAATCTCTCGTAAGTATTGTAAATCAATCGTTTATGTAAATTTACAATTAACACAAATATTTAATATAAAATATTCCCATATCGCGTGCGTCTCAAATAAGTTTTTTTTTCCAATGAGAGATTTTGGTTTTCCTTGCATTAATATTGTTTTAACATCACATTCGACTTTGTGCTTTGTAAAGTAGTACAAGTCAACAATTTAACTTACTGCAAATGGATGGAATGCTTATTCCGGAAACACGCTTATAATAGCAACTGGCGTAATAAGCGGTGGCGAGCAAGCAAGGAGCTTCCGGATTTCCGTTAGCCGCAGCGTCGCAGGCATCTCGGTAATGACTCGGATGAACGTAGTTGAAGCACTTTCTAAAACATCATGGAGAAACATCATTTCCAAGTTGCCTTTAAGTTAACGATAAAATGGTTATGACGATTATATTGTCTCGAACATTCGTGGAATACCGTCTCAAATGTGTAATACACGGGATGTCGCAATAGGATTTCGAGATATGGATTATATCCCAAGAACTACTTTCTAACGCGATAAGTATATACTTTATCTTATCGTCCTTTCACAAACTGCTTTATTAAATCTCTCAAACATCTGAACAACTGGACAAATTAAAGCAATGCTAATTTTAATTTTTCATCCGAAACAGCTAAATTTGTGGCATTATATTTTCTCTATGTAAATCTGACAATTCGATTTAATCGTGTCTTTTTAAATGGCGAATGTACTTACTTCAACGGAGACTTCTGGCCGGAGAAGTAGTCAGTGCAGACTGGATTACGTTGCTTCGCCTTGTGATCGATCGCGTTCACAGCCGCGCAATCGGGCTTCAGTTTGTATCCGTTAGCAAATTCAGTCTCGCTCTCGGTAATCTGTTTCAATTGCGAGAAAGGCGCTTTTAGAGATCACTGCAAGCACTGCAATTTCTTACCCTTTACGATGTAAGATCCTTTCGTTGTAAAACACTCGTCATATATTTACTTTTGCTTTCAAAAGTGGAACATTCAATTTTATTCTCGCGGACAGAAGACGAAATGTTTGCATACTGAAATATGACGTACTTCATCTTTTCACTTAAGAAACGCAGATTATAGAGAAACGTTAACTGTTTTCCAGTTTCGCGCGCAAACTACGGACTTAGATATCTATCTCGCAACGAAAGAAATACTGATCCCCTCGGGAATTCGTGATCCCTTCGGAAAAGAATGCCGTTCCACGTAGACATTTGTCTATCGATCGAAGCGAAAACTTTTGAATAAAAGTATACAAAAGTATAACCAAGAACATGATTTATAGTCCGGCGATATTACCGCAAGGTCTTATGAATAGAAGCGCGACGCCGAGAAAATAAGGGACGAGCTTGCGAGAGTAGATTATATTAAATATTTATAACGTGTGTACATTTTTCATTTCACTTCCAGCGTACTTAAGATATCAATTCCAACCCTTCTCATAATAGAATTAATTTCAGAAGGAGAGAATATTTTTTATTTATATTATTCTGTATATGTAAAGTGGCCGCTTTTGTAATAATTAAAAAATAATTTATGAAATTATCGTTAACAAAATCCTTTTAAGAAATATTATGCGACAGTACAACCGTCCTTTCGCCTCTGATATTCTGCACGAGAGGCAATTTATTTAACAGTAAAACAAGCTACACACTCACCTTTCCAGACGGCAACGTGTAGTCGTCGTAATATTCGTTGTTGCCATCACCGAGAAGACCGCGTAATTTTCCGTGATAAAAGCCGGACACCCGGACCGTGCAAAGCATAGATTGCTTGCGAGTGCATAGGACGTGCACACCGTAGTTAGACTTTATGTTCATAGTCCTGTAAACGAGGAACGCGCGCAGATTCTTCGTGCTGGCTGGGAAATCAGCCGGTTTGCTGTTCACCAGGATCTGGAAAAAAAGAGAGAAACGCGCGAAATGCAGTCGTGTGCGTGAACGTCGAGAGAGCTAGAGGGATTTCTTAAAAAAAAAAAAAAAAAAAA
>NW_020214527.1:351440-418588 GCF_003070985.1 Temnothorax curvispinosus
AATTGCGAGAAGCGCGGGCTTTGTGAGAGATCGGCAACGGAGCCCGCGCGCAAGACGAACAACGGGGCGATTTTTATTCCTTCCTCGCTCGGTCCGTCTATAAGGGAAGCAACGCGAGGATAATAGGGTTTGACTTGTCAGCGAAGTTTGGAGCCCCCCAGCAAACTTACAGAGTTACAGTTCAATACGGGATTGCATTATAAGACTCGTACACGGAATACCGTATGAGAGTGGTCTAGTGGTTTCACCCCCTACCCACCCTATCTCCCTTTCTCCCTTTCACGTTTCCCTTTCTCCAACTCATTTACCCCGTTCTCAATTCATGTCACATATCCACCGACGTAACTTGCCGCCGCTATAGGAAATTGGTTAAGAGATAAGAGAAATAAACTTACGTTGCCATTGTTCTTCAGTGTGATGCTCTCTTTAGGCTCCGTAACGGTTACGCCAACGAGATTCCCTTTGTTGAAGTTTGCGACGACGGAGAAATTGCCGTCCTGCATGTCCTGGGCCAAGATATAGGTGCAATCGCCGGGCATACTGAGATGATTGCCGTCGAAGGTGAAGATATGTCCTCCGTCGACGACGACGCCGAATTTGCTGAAGGGAGGTATGATGTCGGAAAGCAACAGAGTTGGTCTGTTTAAAGTAAAAAAAATTATTAACATTGATTAGCATTCTTGCAGCGAAAGGTGTAACGTTTATTTTTTAATTTTGATAAACGTGAAATCTCGCAGTTCACAGGAAAATAATACGTAATAAAACGAAAGTTAAAGTAGATAAAGTAGAAGAGAAAATACCTGTAGGTGTAGTAGAGATCCGCGGCCGATGGTAATTCGTTATTACGTATCAGATTGACGAGAGATACTTTGATTGAGGTGATCGTTGGCAATTTCGCTAACATTTCAAGCTCCACGGGAAGATGAGCTTCAAACAAGCTATCTAACATGTTGTCCAAGGCGCCGCTAGATTCCAGAAGCTTGATGAGGGACACAATGGCATCGACCGCATGATCATAGATCTTCTTGATCTCATTGGTATTATCGACCTGCGCGGGACGATAGCATTTTATTATTTCAAGACCTTTGCTATTTTAGTAATTTCGGTACCGTTCGAAGCGTACTATCTGAAATGGCAAAATGCAACGTAAGACGGGTAGGGAAACTTACTTTCTCGTGTTTGACGTGCTTTATGATGTATTCATAAGTAGCGCTGAAGAGCTGTCGAAGTTCGTCAGTCGGTAGCATGGCCTTTATGACCTCGCTGAGTTCGTGAATGGAGGCCAACACGGCTTCCGGAATTTGGAAGTTCACGATATCCTGGAATTGCTCCTTTGCGATGTCGAAGATTGGTAAGGCTTGCATTTGATTTCTCAACATGAGGACGAATTCTTCAACGTCTTTCCTGATCTGAATGGCGGCTTTGAATACGATCTTAGCAACGTCCTGAATGAGCTCCGCAGCCACTGTCGCTAATTCCTTCAGCTCCTTCTGATGTTCATTAATCAAGGTGAGCAGTGCCTTGAGGTAGGCCATCGAAACATTGGCGATGCTATCGACGACATCTATGTACGCATTAGCTATCTTGTTGTAGGATTCTTTTAGCTGAGGATAAACCTTCTTCCATACGTCTTCGAGCTTGGCGAGTACTTCAGCGTATTCTTTCCGAAGTTCGTTTAATTGCGCGTTTACTTGCTTTATGGTATCCGCGATGGCCGTGATAATAGCTCCGAAGTACTTGTTCCTGGAAGAATACGATCGATATTACGCGCGCGGCAACTCAACGGGATCCACGACTGATATAAATTTCAACTTGTAAGGATATTTACATGTTGATATGTTGTTATATATATATCATAAATGTGTAGTTATTATATATGCAGGATTGTTACAAATGTCTTTATTATTACCTTTTCTAAATTTATATAAAATTGTACGAATACGATGTAAAATCGAAAAAATAGTTATTAAATTCTTACAAAGTAGCTTGTATGTCTTTGATGGTCTGGTCAGCGTTGAGCTCATTCTTCAGTTTGTTCAATTCGGTTTCGTAATAGTCCAAGAGTGGTTTGAGGTTCGGCTGGGCCTTCTTCAAATGTTCTACAAGATCTGTCAATTCTTTTTCTGCTTCGTTGACTATATCATTGGAGACGTCCTTGAGCTGTTTCAATGACTCGCGCACTCGAGAATGTTCCTAAATTATATCAATAAGTTATATTAATAAAGCTAAATCTAAATTATATCAATAAAGTCAGTAAAGCAATACTACAATTATCACATCGCACGAAAATGTACTTACGAGCGCGTAGACAATGTTGTCCTTGTTGTAGCCGAAGTCAGGTTTGAGGAACTTCTCTTCATCAAGGTGGATCAAAGCGTGGAACAGATCCTTCTTCACTCCATCCCTGAAAGCGTCGGCATGAATTTCGGCCAGTTGTCCGAGCACAACGCGCCCGTTCACGACGAACTTCTCATTGGGATCTGAGGGAAAACATCGGATTCGCGTAAACTTATATATGATTTAAAATATAATCAATGACTTTTGACATTTTATATTAAAAGCAAATATAATAATAAATTCGCGATAATTTATTATTACACATACATTTTATTAAAAAATTAATAGATAATAATTAATGATAATTAATTATTATTATATCTTATATAATATAAAGATATATAATATAAAGATACGTCATTAAAACAAAAAAAAATATATAATATCCTCTGAGTACAATGTTTAATTCGAAATAAATTTTTTACCTGCTTGGTATTCCGTATAAGTGAAGCTATTCCAATCATGCCCTTCGAAGTTAATTACAATAGGTTTGTTGCCCAGAATCGCGACTTCCGCGTCGAACTTCTGCACGCTTTGGCTTAATTTTAGTTTTGAGTTGAGTTGAAGAAGTTCTTTATTAGGCGAAGTTACAAGAAGATACATTTCCGTGGGATCCGCAGAGAACGTAACGCCCAAACTCTTCGGCTTCTGATTCACGTCCGTGTACGACAGTATACTGCCAAAACCAAGTTCGTATTCCGAAATCGCTACGTGCGATTTCAGGTCGACTTTGAGTTGTTGTCCACGACTGCTCACTTCGATCACGCTGGAGACGTTGTGACCCTTGTTGATATTTTGCCGGTTTAGTTTTGCCACCACGTTGATCTTTTGCGTTTTCTTGGCGAAGACGTCGATATCTACGTTCGCGTCAAGCAGGTGTTCGCCGCCGTAGTGAAGTTTACCTTTCACTGCCATATCCTGACAAACAGAATCACATTCGATGTGATTTGAAAACCAAATCAAGCGAACTATTTAATTGGCAATTGGCTTGAAATTGCGAGAATGTGATCGAAATAAAAAAACAAGCTGAACATGCAGAGGTAAATCGACAGAGAACGTATTACATTGCCCTTTTTATAGCCGAGTGGCTCGATGAAACTCGACGTTCTCGCTAGATTGCGAGAAAATCGACAATAAAGGCTTTGCCGAGGTGGGTTCTCTCTCTCTCTCTCTCTCTCTCTCTCTCTCTCTCTCTCTCTCTCTCTTTCACACACACACACTCTCTCACTCTCACTCTCACTCTCTCACTCTCTCGCTAGTTTTATAAAAGCTTTGACCTTATTCGCGCAAAAATTGGAAGCAAATTGGAAATGCATTTTTAGTTAAATTTTTGTTTAACATCAAATGTCATTCGATGTAATTTTTACATGTAAATTTAAAAGTTTTGGACGTTATTCAGTGTGATTTTTACGTATAGATTTAGAAATCTCGCTATGTAAATATATCCGATAAAATGGTCATACCTTTGGCTGAGATGGATATACAAATTTGACCTCTCCGCTGATAGATCCGCTGTTCTTCTCGATATTAACGTCACCGCTGGCGATTAGAGCAGTCTTGTCGGACGGTTTGTTCTTCCTGTCCAAGTAAACGGAGACGTCGACCTTGAACGCTCCGGTTTGCTTCGTCTTCGGCAAGTCGAATGTGCTAATAATGGCCAGTTCGCGACTGGGCAAAGTCAGAATGGCAGCTGTAAAAAAAGAAAGGGACGATTCTTAATTTTTTCACCCCCAGCAGGGTCGATTTTAAGAGTATCGCGCGCAATTGCGACGTTATTTATCTCCTTAATTAACAAAAGTTACTAATAGAGAAGCGCGCAGGATTTCTTACCGCTTTCCTTGGGGTGAATGTAGAGTTTATAAGCATACTGGGACTTGTCCTTCGACGAGTGTAAGTACAAGTTGGCAGAGTGATCGAGACTGGACCCTTTGGCTTCGGTGCTTGTCTTCAATCCGAATTCAGCTGGCACGTTGAATTTCTTCAGGTCTACTTCCACCGTTAAATCGTGATTCATATAGCTCTTGTCTGTGAAACAAACACGGGAACACGAATTATAAAAATTGTGTTGAGAAAAAAGTCGAAACTAGAAAATGACGGAAGAGATACATTTTTAATAAGTAATCCCTTCACCCGCGACTTTTATCATGCAATATTTTTTGTGTACGTCTATCCATTTTACTCGACTTTACTTTTTTTGACATCTATCAAGCGATTAACGGTAAATGAGAATTTCTAATGAATATCAAATTGTGAAATTATTATCACGTATAAAATTAATTGAAATCGACAATTGTGATAAAATCGTAAGAGGACGAGGAGTACGTATTTCACAGGCTACCGTTGGACAATCGTAAAAGGATCACAATGTATTAATGTTCTCATTGGAAATTCGTTGTCCCATTTTTTACATTCAGGCAGCCCCGCGCTACTCTCGATGTTAATCGCGGAAATTTCATTTCCGTTAACTCCCGAGGCCCTTGACAGGCCACAGCCGCCAAATTGATCCCGAGGGAGGGAAAGGTGTGGGGGAGGGTGGAGGGGAAAAAAATAAAACGAAGTAAACTTTATCGCGCTACACGTCATCGCGGTGCTAGAAAGGATTAAGACGCGTGTACGTCAGCGGAGCACACGCCCTTGCGGCGTGACGTCATTCCGCACCGGCGGGCAACTTCTTCCTTTTTTTTTCCTTGTGTATCGCCCCGTGTAACTCCGCCACCACCACCCCGTCGCCACCCGCGGTGGTGTGGTCACGCCTGTCCTCTCGCATCGCGATCCTCACGACGCGATCTCATCGAGCGAGAAAAAAAGACGGGAAAAAGAGAGAGAAAAGAGAGAGAGGGAGAGAGGACAGAAGGGAAAAAAAAAAGAATGAATTGTGTGCTCGAGTTAATGCGGCGGCACGCCGCCGTTGCTTGCACCCGTTCTCCACCACCACCACCACCACCACCAGCCGCAACGTCGTCACGTATAGGGATGCAATTCCAGAGCTCTATTAATAACTGAGGCGAGGCACGAATTAGGCGCAGATCACGCGAGAATAGAATCGCCTATCGACCGAGATCCGCGCGGTAGAGGGGTAGTAGCACAAGGCAGGCATGTATCCTCCCCTGCGCGAAATTTCAAACGTGTGCACGTGCGTACGTGCACACACAGGGATATTGCGACGTGTTGCGCACTCATGCGAAACATACACACGGTAGAGAACTGGAGACGGTGCGGCGAGGACAATTATACGGTATGGCCACGCGTTATCAGTGGACGGGGTCCACTGTCGGGAGTTTCTCTAATTATCCGGAATAGGTTGGATCCGCGTGTACGAATGGGGGCTGCGGATAAGGGATGATTTCCTGGGAGACGCCCGCCCGGGGAACGATACCGTTCGGTGTCCTCTTGCGCGACCGCGCGCGACGGGGGTTTATTATTATCATATACGGTCTCTCCTCGTATCCCTCTTTTGCATTTTTACGAATTCAGGTACGTTGCGACGAAGAGAGTATCTTAATAAAGGTCCGGCCCACGGGCACGCGAAGCGAGAGGCGGCGTATCGTCGAGATACGACGTATTTTCCACAGGAGCGCCATATACCTATACCGATCTTTATTTATGAAAGGCTTTTTATTACGGTATATTGCAGAACTCGCGTTGTAATTTTCGTTTCATCGAGATTAAATGAGAGCGCACACGTATACACACACACACGTACACTTTAATATCAAATTATTTATATTCGCTTAGCAGCGTTATTGTAAAGCGTTATAATAATATATTATTATAATAGCCTTATTATATTATATAATAACGACATATTGTTGCTTTATTTCACCGACCATAAATTTTCTACGGTTATCTATTTTCCAATATTAGACCGTTAAGAAAAGAGAAATGATGAAAATGAAAATTTGAGAAAAGAAGAGGAATATTGCAAATTGCGAGTCTGTAAAAATAAATGGGGAGATCGAAGGAACGAAATATTTGGCTACGAACAATCTAAACCAAATCTCGCTTGATAAATGCTGTTTCAGAATACGGGCCAATGTACTTAAGCTGCCCCTCTCTCTCTCTCTCATAATGATCGCAATCCTCTTTTCCGAGGGAAATAATCAACCCGGCACGAAATTTGACTTACTGTCGGTGTCGTAGCTCGATTGAAGCTTGAAATGAGCGCAATCCTTGCTCTGCTCGCAATAGCTATTGAAAACGAGGAGCTCCTTGTTCGAGAGCTTCACCTCGCCCACAATAGCCGCCGGATCGAACTTGGCGTTCAGGACGATTAGCACGCCGGATTCGCCGTCCTTCTCGCGAGTCAATTGCTGGCGGGTGTACTTGAAGGAGGAGCTCCTCGTGTCCTCGCCTATCTTGAGATTGCCACTTCCCTCGACGGTGATTTTGCCGGCCTCGTCGCGCCTCTTGTAGTTCGTGCTGCGAACAAATCACCAAATATTATCATAAATACATTTGTTTTCCTTTCTTTCGCGCATCGCGCGTTGTTCCTTTACGTTTATATACATTTCATTTTAACTTTCAACATTTTTCGAACTCTCTTCGTGAAATTGTGTTTATAGGCGACAATATATCTCCGGGATACAGAACAAACTTGTACTTCTATCCTAAGAAAACTAAACGTCGGTCAGAATTGCGCGCGACGTCCCCGTTTTTTTTTTTTTTATCGTTCCTCTCATTCGAATGATACATCGATATTTTTACTAACCGATGAGAATAACTGTTTTTCATGCTTTTTATAACGACCGTACGATCGATAATACTCTACATTTTCGACTAAACCGCGTAACCCCTTTTTACGTTTTACGATTCGATCGAGGGCGATTTCGATGGGACGCGAATAAAAAGGACTGGCAGTTGGAATGTATTCTCGGAAGCCACTTGAATTAATTTTAGCGGGGTGAATCGATGAAATTACATAGCGGGACGAACGGAGATACGACTTCTGGCGTATCTCTGATCTCCTTTGAAAACGACCTCGCGTCCTCCCCAGTTAATTGCTCGAAGATATCTTTTATTCTTTGTTTTGTCGCCGCGTAGAGAACGATCGATCATTTACGTTACGCGCGAGAGATGTATATCCATATCGCCGTCGGAAAACATCGTTTAGAATTACTGCGAGAATATCGACCTTAGCAGAAGTGACAGAGGATCGCTAATGGGAGTCGAGACTGTCAAGAAAGCAAATTGTAGACAATTCCTAACGTCCCCGAACGTCCCGGCCTCGTCTTCGCGCGTTCGTAGAAATTTTATTTTCTCGTCCCGAATTATCATTGGTCTCATTATATTAACGTTAAGATATGACGTAGGTTCACATTGTTTCGCGAATTGATCGGCACGTTTCGTCGTTCTACATACGGGATGAAACGTACCTTCCGGTCACGATGTTTTTACCGTCGCTGGTGACGGTGATGATTATTCGCCTGCCAGTCTTGGCGGTGGGACTGTTAGTGATTTCGGCGTGCATCTTACGGTGCTTGAGCTTGTCGCTGTCCCAATTATAACTAATGATGAAATCGTCGATGCTCTGCAGCTTGACGTGTCCGTCGGCAGTGACGAAGCCTTTCGGCGTCTTGATCTTCCATTCGCCTGAAAACGAAATTTGTTAAGCTCGTGTATCATTTAGAAGTACGTCTAGGCTGTTTTTTTTTCTAAATAAAAATGTACAGCGTATTTATATATTTATATTTTTCAAAGGAAGATTCTAAAACAGGCAATATGGCACCAGTTTTGCTTGAATCCGATGAAAGTTACCTTTGTATTCCTGGTCGCCAAGCTTGTTGAATTTCACGTGTCCCTCGGTGTCTGGGCAAGTAACAGTGATGTATACCATCGGAGAGAGGTTGCCGCCTCGAATTTCACTGTGCAAGGTGTGCTTCGCACCGTTGAGCTGCAAGACTGCGTCGGTTTTCCTTACGTGTCCGCTCTGTTCTCTCTTCAAAGGATAAATAGAGGAAAAATTAGATGCGCGTGATAGATAGATAGTGCCGTCCCGCGGCAATCTCGTCGGGGTCACCGTAAACTTTATTTCGTCTTTAAACAGCACACGCTGCTTACGTCACCAGCGGTAAACTATTATAAATGACGCAGCATGGGGTATCCCGGGAGAGTAATATCTGACCGGAATAATCCCGAGATATTTGCACATGATTCAGTTAGCCGGATCGTAATCAGCGAGACGCGAGGGATCGCAGTTTAGATCTTAGGTGAGAAGTTTTTTTCTAAATACGAAGAATAATGAAGAGGCATTGTGCATTGTAAAAAAAAAGAAACAACAAAACGGTACCTCGTGCTTGAGTTCAAGGTCGATGTTGTTCAGCTTCTCGTACGGAGTGGTGGCCTTGGCCTTCACGTCGATGTACGTCATATCGCGATTAAACGTGAGAGGGTTGAGCGCGAGGGTGATCTCCTTCTGGTCGAATTTGACGATCGAGTTGCTGGTAATCGTCACCTTGTCGCCGCTGGGTTCGTACTTGGCGTGATCGCGGAAAGCGATAGGCGGGATCTTGAGAATGGCCAGATCGAGTTGCAGATCGCTCTCGTAGGGATGCTCGCCGTCGCTAATTCCGGAGCTCTTGAAGGCGCCCTCGATCTTGACGGATTTGTCGTCGTTGTAAGTGAGCGCCGTCGATCCCTTCAGATCGAAGACACCGTCCGTCTCGGATTGGATCAGCAAATCGTACGCGTAGTCGAGCTTGACGTTACGCAATTTCTCCGACGGCAGTATCAGCTCCGCGTTGCCTTTGATCGTGCAGGGCTTGTCAATCTCGTTGCCGGGAACGAAGTTTTCGGAACTCTGCGAACGATAAAACGTATATTTATACGCGTCTAGTTTTATAGACACTCGCCGCTCGTGTCTACGACAAGAGAGATATCAAATAGTAGTTATTACGCTTACCTTCAGCTGGAAGTCCTTGCCGTAGGAAGAGGCACCGTTGAAGGACAGTTCGCCATTATCGCGCTCGTTAAATTCCAATTCCAGATTGAACGGTTGCGACAAACGCGAGCTCGACAGAATCAGGCTGATCCCTTGCACCTTTTTGTGGCCGTCGGTGTCGAGGAGATTCTTGGCTTTCAACTCGACTTCTGCGCTGTTGCCATCGGAGTTGACGGCCTTCAATTGGGCATCGCCCTGGAAAGCGTAGGTTTTGAAATCGACGTCGCGGAGTTTTTGACTAGCTGTGATCTTTCGCGTTTTGCCGCCCTTAGATTCCTGGTCTTCTAACTCGCCGGCTATGTCGATAATGTATTTGTTGTTATTATCCTTCTTGGACGTACGCTTGAAATTGCCAGCCAGACGACGACCGTTCGGCAGAGTGACGTCCGCTTCGGCGGTCAGCTCGCCTTCGTTTGTGGTACCAACCAACTTGCCCTTGCCGTTCAGCTCGAATTTATGACTCATTATCTCGAGCACGTTCTTCGTATCGATGGCGTTCTTCTTTATGTCGTTCGCAGTGGATAGCTTGATGCGCTTGTTCGGATCCTTCTCCGCGTCGAGCAGAAGCTCAAAGTCACCGTTGTACTGTGTGCCGGATATCGCCAAGTCGCCGGTTCCTTTGATCTTCCGGCTGATCTTCGGCAAGTCAATGTTGAGATGTACCTTGCCTTTGCCATTCTGCATCGATAACTGTCCTGCGACATCCAAATAATTCTTCACGTTCAAAGTCAGACTGCCTTGAGGATTCGCGTCCAGTTGCTGGGCCTTCAATAGGAAGTCAACGTACTTGACGTCGCCGACGATGACGTACGCCTGTGACTGAACACTATTGGGACGCTCGACGTTCAAACTGCCGAAAACTTTGGCCTTTTTGCCGTCCAGCTTCAGGTCACTGTCTATCTCAAAGTTCACGTTCTTGTTATTCTTGTCCCGATTATACGTCACCAGTGCATCGGCCTCGTATTTACCTCCCGGTACAAGCTCGAGCTTGTTCTTATATTTGCTCTTGTGCGGATCGATAATCGTACGCTTGGACTCTAATTTGATGCTGTTCTGCAAAAGCTCGGCTTCGAATTCGACCTCGTAGTCGCCTACCTTGGCTTTGTTCTGCTCGGCGGACAGCTTCGAGCCGAACTTGAATTTGTCATAAACGATCCCGATCTTGCCCTTTACTTCTGTAGGTTTCATCTTACCTTCGAGCTCCAATTTCAGCTTCACGGCAGGATATGCGATCTTGGTGGAGCCACCCACGATGAAGTTCAGCCCGTCCTGGTTCGGTTTGGCGATAGCCTCATGCTCGAGGGTGAAACGGTTTATCTTGGAGTTCTGATCCGGGCCGTGAACGAAGACCAGATTGTATTTATACGCGTACGGTTCCCTGTGGATTTCGGACTGGATATTGAACCCGATATTGGGATCCTTCGATGGCAACGCCGAGACGCTGATCGAGAAGTAACTATCATCTTTTTTCTTCGCGTCCAACTTGAGAGCGACGGATTCTTCGCCGTAGTTCACCTTCATGTCCAAGTTGGCGGCGTTTTCCGCGGAGTGAACGTAACCGTCGAGACCGACGAGCTTCTGACCACTCGCGACGAGGGCTACATTGTCGAATACGTATTTCTTGCCACCATCCTGATCGACCACCTCTACGGTACCTTGCACCTCGTATTGCTGACCGCCGCGGGACGTCTTCGATCCGGATTTGGTACCTGCCAACTTCTCGATATGCTCCGGTACCTTGTACTCCAAGATCGGCTTATACTTGGCACCGCTGGCCAAAAGACCGACGCGCCCGTAGTACTCCTGATTATCATTGTGCACGGTAACTGTAAGCGAGCGTTCTTGAGGTTCTTCTTTTATTACCGCTTCGACAGAGGCTTTCTTGAAGGGAGAATCGAAAGATAGTTTGGCGCGCTTGTTAGGCTCGACGGCGGCTTCAGCGATGAAAGACACGCGTCTGTTAGTTTTGCTGTTTGGCGTCTCCAACAAGATTTCAAACGATCTAGACTTGGGTGTCTTGTCGTGGTAGATCTTGAGGTGGATAGTGGATAAGTCATTGTTTTCATGGCTAATGCTGAACTTCGACGGGCCGTTCAGTGGGAAGAATGCTCTCTTCTGCACCGACTCGATGCTATCAACGGGGAATTCTACGTGGCCGCAAACTGTTATACCCAGAACACTGGACAGCTGCTCGAAGCAGTCTTTATATACCTTACCCTTACCGAACTTGGCAGCTTTATATGTATCGCCGGAGCTCAACAGAATCTCGCTACTAATACTTATGAGTTCCTCTTTCTTCTTCGGCATACCGACAACTACGTCGACACCCTTGCCGTCCAATAGTTTCACCGTTATGTCGGACGCCGTGTCGGTATGTAACGTGCTGATGAGTTTCATACCGGACTCCACATCGAATCCTTTAACGACCAAGTTACCAGCAATACGAATAGAGGCACTGGGCTCCAAGCCAAAGTGTACATCGGCGTTGTTCGGATTCTTTATGATAGCCGGAACATCGACCCTGCCGTATGTTTTTATATGGACCACGCTGGTGCCGATTACGCCGAGAGAGAGAGCCAAACCGAGATTTGTCGGATAGATGACCTCTGCGTCGAGGAACTGCATGTGATTTTGCACATTGTAATCAAACTTCTTTATCTTGTTGATTCCGTCCTCAAGGTTGTCGAACACCTTGTCGATAATGTGCTCTGGCGTGACCTGCGTGGGATTGCCGTCGTAAGTCAGATAGGCCAATTCGACACCGAACAGTTTGACGGACAGGTCGAAGTCGAGCTGCTGGTCTACCTCATTGTTCCTTAATTTCACACCTTTGGCGAATTTGTCGAGTTCTCCCTGCTTGACTTCACGCTTGCTACGCAGTTTGCCGACCTTCTCTTTGATGTAATTAATGACATTCTCTGCCCTGTCCACTCCCTTTTCCACCAAATCTTCCGCTTCGTCTTGCGTGAAGCGACCCTTGGGTCCAAAGTAATGTTCGATCAATCTGTCGAGATTCTCGATTCGCGTATTAAGCTCCAAGAAGTTGAAAGATCTTCCGAATATCTCGGTGGTCAAGTTTAGATTGAGGGAGCGTGGCACGAAGCTATTCTGGCTGTAGATGACATTGCTCTCCGCGGCGGAACCGACTCCAATACCGCCTACATTGTACGATAGTTCATTGTTGAAGGAAAACTTGCGGAAGTCCTCTGGGAATTTGTTTCGTGGCTTGATCTGGCCGAGATGCCTTTTCGCCTCGGCTTTGCTCGGATCAGCGGACGCTCGCAGATTACGCAAATGGCTCTGAATGAAGGATCCAACTTGATTGACCGTTTCCTTGTCCAAAGTCTCCTTGAGACCTTCAGCGACGTGGGGGCAGGGACAAGCGACCAAAGCCAGATAAGACTTGATTCTGATCTCGCTGTCTTCCTCGCGATTGCCCAAGACCTTCAGAAGGACATTTTTCCATTTCATGGTGCAACGGGTAGGCAGAGCCTCGATCGCGGCTACCCTGACTCGATTGCGAACGTTCTTGTCCTCGGCGATGCCAACCACTTTCTGCAGAGTGGCGTCGTCAAGGTACTTGGTGTTACCCAGCGCCTTCAAAGCCGAGACTATGAGATTCTCCTGTTCTCTGGTCTTCGCCTTCCCGTTGCCGACCTTCTCGCGGATCTTGTGGACGGCCTGCTTGACTTCGGCCACGTTCTCGCAAGGGTGCTCTTGGCAGTACTTGCCGATCACCTGGCCGACTCCAAGGTAGCCGAGGCGCGGTAAGTTTTGTTGATCAAGAAGTGAGGTGACAGCGGTCACCGATGGTAGGTTCACGTGATTCACGAGAGCGAGACTCGCGTAGAACACAAGCTCCTGGACCCCGGAAAGCTCGTGACTCTTTAACAGATCCACGCTCACCTCTGCTGCCTCACCACTTCCGGCGCGGAAGAGGGCATCCAGGAAGATCTTCTTGTCCAGGACTTTGTCGAAGCCGTTGCCATTTTTCACCTTCTGGTAGATCGTGAGAATGTCGTTCTTGCTGCTGAGACGAAGGACTTTGACGAGTTGCGCGAACTTTTCCGCCGCGTCGTGCTTTACGCCGTCGTGCTCTTCGGCGCTCGCTGCCTTTACGGCCGCGGCGATGCTGTCGGGCGACGATTTGACGACGGGATGCGGCGCTTCGAAGATCAAGGATCTCGGCTGGGAAACCGGGGCGTTCGGGCTATCGCCCTTCTCACCCTTGAGCGTCAGAGTGGTCTGCACGATGGTCTTGGCGCCTATGTCTCCGTTGCTCCAGGGTTTCAACTTGTACGTCTCGGCCGAGGTCGCTTTGTTGAGAATACCGCGCTTGAAACGTTGCTCGATCTTCTGATGCGACGACAGCAACGGGGCCGATTGGATGTCGGATTTCTGATCGTAGATCGCGGACACGGGACCGTGCCTGATGCTCTCGCGATAGGAGCAACGGATCAGATCCCTCTCCTTATGGATAACCAACGAGTCGCCGTCTTTATGGAAAGAGAAGTCAGTTGGACAACCGCCGAACACGTCGACCTAAAAATATAATAGACAATTGCGTTATATCGACATAACTCTCTACTGAAACTTCAATACGATAAATGAATTTAAGACGATTGTACCTCGTGATGAGTTGTAGAGCCAGATTCTTGTATGACAGCTGATTGGAATAAGGAAGTGACCGCTCTTTTGATGTTAAGAGACGCCTGCGAGTCACCGGGTTCGATACAGACCTCCGTATCGATATGGCCATCGTGATAGTTGAATTGCAGCGCGTGCTTTTCAACATCTGGCAGCGATATTGGCTAAAAGATAGCATACGTATACTTTCACACACTTGCACTTCTGGTATTCTCTCGCAATATGTGAAACAAATTTATCTACTATGCTCGTAACTTGTAATAAAAGAGATAAGAGTGTGTGTGTAATGTGTTTATATCATAAAACTGAACTATAATAATTCATTGTTTATAAAATGATAATAAATTTCATGTGTATTATATTGAAAACACAAATTATATAAACTATCACAGATTAATTCCTGCTGAGAGCAGTAAATTAAAAGTTTTTATTACGGAGATTCATTTGAACGTAATTAGATTAAAAGTTCTTTAATATCGCTTTAAGATCGAAATCACACTTCCGGGCCTCATATTTCTACTCTATTTCTACTGTCTTCCTCGGATATATATCTTTTGCGATATTTATAGCACAGATATTTTAGGAAACACATGATGTAACAGTAGATAAAAAAATACTTACGGCTCCATTGATTGATACGCCCTTCAATCGGATCTGCCGAATGCAGTCAGGCTTCACTGACAATTCAACGGTACCTTTCAGCTTCAAGGTAGCGTCACCCTGAGCATCGGGGACCGATGTCACAGACGTTCCTTCCAAATCGTATATATATGTGTGTCCTTCCTGATAGGCTTTACCTCCGTGCACTAAAAAAATCACGCAAAAATACGTATAAGTTAAATCTATCACGAAATCATTTACCTATATTGTAAGAAATTTTCTAATTTCAATTTATTCAACGAGACTTTTTGTCCTTTTTGAAAATAATCATGACAATATTTCTCTCATATAGTTTATAAAAATATTACACTTACTTCCATGGCAGCCGACTGTACATTTATCTGTAACAAAAAAAGAAAATTATGTACCAGTTTCTAGTAATAATTTTAAGAGTATGCGTATTTAATATTAATTATGTTAACTAAAGTAACACAAATTGCACGGTAAGGTGAATGGAAATGTTTCTTCTTTTTTTGCACTAATTAAAAATGTGTTTGCAGAGAAATATGACAAGGAGAATGATAAAAACGGAGAGCGTATAACAAAAACGAAAAAAAAAAAACTAAAACTTTCTTTGTATTAACTTGACATTACTTTAATTTTCGAATTTGATCGAAATACGGACTCAAGTGAGAGAAAAAAAAACAGACGGGCCATAATCTATTATGCCTGACGCACAGATTACGTCGAAAAAAATATATTTATGCATCGAGTGAACTCGGTGCTAGGGTCGAACGTTGATAACGTGCTGTTAATCGTGACTTTCTTGACCCTGGACCATGGAACTTCCATTTTTGTTCGATAGAGCGTGTCGGTGGCCGCGGACTGGCGGATTTAATGGTGTGCCACAATAGTTTCACCCTTTAACATTTAAATTGATTCGGACAAAGCCGAAGTGACACTTTGAGCAGGAGCTATAAAAGGTAACGTATCAATCAATTGCAGTACCTGTAGTAATTTGACATTTACGTTACGCTCTTTTTAGTCCGGCGAATCTTTCGATTTGCGCGTTAAAGTACCAAAGGGCCATTTATTACATTTGTTGTTATATGTTATGCACGACTTTTAAATATATGTATGTTAAATATTGAACATTTTTCAAATATCAAACATTACATTAATCATGTATTTCATAATGTAATTGCAATATTAAACACATTAATTTTATATGAGACATTACGAAGAATTATCAATATAAGTATTTAATATTAATATTTGTCAGCGTTTCGCGTTAGCCTTTATCTCTGTTTCCCCTTTATCTCGCTTGTATTCGGAAAAATATAAACATTGATGGCAAAATTCATAGGCGAGCACAAACAAGACATAACATGATATAAATATAGTTGACTCAGTAGATGCGACAAATCTTATTTGTTTACAGAAGTTTACAGTTGACTATATAATTTTATGAAATTAGATAAATATATAAAATATTTTTATTAGGCTGTATTTAATTATATTATATTCTATTAAGTTCTAATAAGATACATAAGATAAGGTTGTATTCTATTAAGAGACGATTGGTGTGTCTTATTAGCCATATAATCTCCGTATCCCTCAACTTATTTTCGAGATAAACGACAAGTTATTAGGTCAATAATATGAAGAAATAACGGATGTTCATTAAGCGACTATGGCGGAAGTTTAAAGTCCACAAACTGCATGTATCACGAAAACATTAATATCAATTTTGCTAGACGTATAATTTATACGCCTATTTCGCAATTTATATCGTAAAAATCTCGGTATTAAAGGAACAAAGAATATCGGAAAATTTTAAAATATGTAAAAATATTGTTTACGTCTGTAAGCAACTTTTTTGTGCAGAGAGGAATTAAATTAACTTCTTTATTTATATTTAAGGTATGTCAATATATTTGTGCATTTGTAAACATTTTATATAATTTTTGTCTTTATTTATTGTATTATATATAAATATTTGTTGTTTTAATTGTTTTCAAAATTTTATAGTTGTACTTCTTAAGACTTCTGTCGGAATTAGGTTCGCATTCTTCGCAAATTCAAACGCAAAGTTTGATTTTCTATCGCGAGTATATCTAATGTCGAGTCTAATGTACATGCATATATAGGGTGAGAAAAAGTGTACGTGTAAACATAGATTTTTCGTTAATAACAGATTAGCCGGCTAAATATTACCCAATATCATATCAAGATTAATCGAAGCGAAAAACAAGCGAGCATAAGAAATTGCTCTTTGCACCGAGACGAATTGCATAATTTATATTTGCCCGACGAAAAACGATGAGTATAATTAATTTGCATCCGGCAAAAATGATATCGTTTCTACGAAAATAGCAGAAACAAATAGCAGAAAACGAAAGCGGAGCGATTTACAAATTGTGCACGTGTATCCATAAGAGTTATACGACAATTAGCGTTTTCCGTTGAAGCGATCAAAGTATCTCGCAGCGGAAGCAGTTAAATCTAATCCTCACAATTTATATTCGGTTAGAAACGTGTGCGCATATATAGCGAGGCTCTACTAGGAATCTTTTATTGCCGCAGGGAAGAGCGTAGGATAATTCTTTTACGAATAAATCGGAAAAGTATTTTTTTTGTCGAAGAATAATGTGACAGATAACGCATTATATAAATAAAAATATTCAGATTGCACTTTATTTAGATGATGATGACGTAAGAAAAGAGAGAGAGAGAAAAAGAGGGAGGGAGGGAGAGAGAGACAGAGTAAAATAACAGAGTCCGAATAAATGAAGAGAAAAATAGATAGATGAGGTGCAACAAGAGAAAGGGCGAAGCGTTCCTTCAATGGGGACAAAGGGATAACAAAGGGATAAAGAACGACGCGTGCGAAAAGAGGAGGAGGAGGTGGCGGAGGAAAGTGGGAGTCTCCTCTCGCGCGCGAGAATAGACCAAAAGAAGGGTGAATCTATTCGATCAAGATGTGCATTGTTTCTCTACAATAATGCTGCGGACAGGGGATGATCAATCTCTTTTCCTCTAATCGTCGTCACTTTGACGACAATCTACGAGTTCGTCGAAATATAAAATATAGTCGTGCGGCGATTTCCGTTTATTATTACCGAACCGTCGGAATTTCACGTTTTATCTGCCGGAACGTGCGAAGAAGAAATTCCTTTGAAATTGTATTAGCACTTTTATCTCTCTCAATTGCTTTCTATCTTTCACTCTTCTGTATTATTTACCCTTTGATTCGGAATCGAGTTTTCCAAGCGACAAACAATAAGATATTTATAGGAGCAACTGGTTATTTTTAGGATATAATCAATTAAACATTTCGTAAATTACTCTTTAGATATAGATAGGGTAAATTTATTTTGGCTTAATATTTACATAGATTTTAGTGAAATTTTTATTTAAAGTTCGGTGACCGAATTAAGGGGATAATTTGTGCCGAAATTTTCTCTCGGAGAAGCCAATCCAAAATTATACGCAAATTGCGCGGAACATATAACTCGTCAATTAAATTTATAGCTACGCTGTTCAAATGTTATTTCGTCGACTGAATAATGCAACGTCGACAGATGTATACACAATATGTGAAATGTATACCGGCGCGCTTAGAGAGAGAGTCTCGCCGGGATTTTGCTGTAATCTAACAATTGCAACCATAATTTCTCGGCGTATGCTTGCTCCCCGATGTGCGCCGCATGATTAGAGGTGCTCCGTTCTCGTTATATTACTTAAACGTATGCATTATGCAAATTCGCCGGCGCGAACGACAGAGAGTATCCACTTTCATATTTCATACGCTCAGGGGCGCGCTGGTTATCTATCTCCCGGCATTATTTCACGGCGCGTTTAAACGTCGATCTTTCTCCTCGATGAACCCCCGTATTCTCCGCTCATATTTTTAACCCGACAATCGCGCTTCCATTTCTCTCGCGCGCGTTACAGGCGCGCCATTGTAATCATTTATCACGGAATTTAATGCGCCTTCAATGCGCCGCCGTCGGGTGAGGCTCGATATAGCGGGGGAGATGTTACGTTTGAAGGGAATATTTATAATTTATATGGAAAAAAAAAAACGTCCAACTCTCGCGCGGCATTGTTTTTATTTTCCGGCGTTTCGGGAAATACGATTGCCGCGTAGCCGAGGCAATTGGAAAACCGTGTCGCGGCGACACGTAAGGCCGACGATCGCGATCGGGGCACACCACGCTCGATGGCATTTTGCTCGAGAGAGCCGCGGCGAGAGAAACGGTGGCGATGCTCCGGCCATCGCGGTGTTATACGCTCCCTTTAACGTACTTAAAAACGCGGCGGTGAAAGAACGTTTGTTACGTCGCAACGGTCAGATCGGATCTATTTTACTGGGATGTAGGGACGTCAGATCAATTTACCAAATGTCCGGTCGAACACGGGGGACCTGTAATCGTTTCAATGATACGGACCTCGTTCCGAGAGCACCGATACGCCGTATACGCGAACTCTTTAACCACTATTTCGTTACTTCTAGAACGTGGCGAGGAAACTCCACCGCGCGTTCGCCTGCACGGTCGAGGGGTTTCGCTCCTTCGCGAAGCTTAATTGCTTCCACCCAATATCACGTTAGAAATGCGACCGCACATTCACGTCAGGAGCGATATTGATTACCCGAGCCCCTGTCATTCCGAGCCTGCCTCATTTTCGCCGATAATTTACTTCGCGCGCGCGAAAGAAATATTCCGTCTATATCTATATAAATAAAGTATATAATAAACATTGATTGTTGTTGATTGATTGCAATTAAAAGTCGCCTTTTCGAAAAAAAACGTATGCTATATTACCGGTTAAAATATTATATTATATTACCTGAATAAATAATATATTATTTGCTACGAATTTATCTTCGAGGTCCTGAAAATCCTTTCCGAAAGTGTTCTTTTCTGTGGTTTTTATATTCGGTTCCGTTGCTATAGAAACAAATAATCCTCTATGAGGAAGCAAAAGAGGAAACGCATTCATGAACTCCCGTTTGATTTCACATTCAAACGCCGGGAATATGAGGTTCGAAAGTGAATAAGCATTCTCTCGCATTCGAGATGCGCTTTATAAAAAGAATCATAAATGGTCGTCGTGTGACTGTGTGGTGTACATATATTGTGCGCTAATGCACGCGCGATTACTCCAGATTAGCTCGAACAACACCGATCGAAGGAAGAATTATAGAGGCACGATAAAGCGTTATCAATCCTATAGCGATATACGAGGAAGGGGGAGGGGGAGTGAGTTCCCCGTATCGTTTAAGAGCAAAAACATAAAATCGGCTATTACAGTTACGGAATGAGCATTTTATCCACCAGCTCCCTGCCGGATGGGACAATAATATTTAACCAATTCGCGGCGGATCATACATTTCATTTTTGTTCACGCGCGACACCGAATACATTTGTAAATTAATGAGTGTCCCTTTTTCGTTATTTATAAGAATAAAAGGGCTCTCTGGCTAAAAAGAGTTTCATTCATTTCATCCATTACTTACTCGCTCCAATTTCGCGGAAATTGAGAAGAACTGATTTTCTATATACACCTACACAACTACCTTCCACAAATTACTTTAGTGGCCGTTACTTTGCTTGAAACATAATTCAACTTAAAGCATTCTTGTTTGTTAATGGAAGCCCCTGGCATTCTCTTCCTTTACGCCTGACAATGTAATCGAAAGAACAATTTTCTTTAATCTTTTCCTCCAGTAATAAGAAAATAATAAACACGCGCTCGCCGATAAAAACTTCTATACTTCATTCACAAACATAAAAGAAGCTCGCGCGCGCGCGGTCGACTTTGATTATTAATTAAAATCTGGAATGAATTGTAACTTAACGTGGAATGGAAAATTATATGTCGATAATGCAAATACTATCACGTCGATGAATGAATTACTGTCGCTAAAGACGACGAAGAGAGAAAGGATTTCGCGCACAGAAGTACCCAGCAGCACTTTCCCCTTGCTATTACGAGGGAGATTGAACTGAATTTAATATCATGTTAGATAAGTACGTCACGATAGTTGACGTCAAAGATAATTTTTTGTAAATCGCAATGGAATTACAAATGAATATATAAAGGAAAAGCGTTTCGTTATCTGTATAGTTTCTCGCTGGTTAATCACTGGAACAATAGCGCGGATAAAGTTCCAGGAATCTTTTGGGATTCTGTAGTTGACGAAAATATCAGTAATTTCGACATCCATTCGCGACGATAATCTCTATCCTTGACACAGCGAGTAACCTTATGATATTCAAACCTGACCGCGCCGAGCGCGTTGACCCTTTCTATCAACACTCGTGCATTAATCTTTAATTTGATAGAAAAATTAAGACTCATCGAAGTCATCCGGTCTTCTCGAAAGGTCCGCAAGGGAGAACGCGGTTTAAATCTTCGTATCTGAGTGCTGAGACGCAACTTTGCGAGCTCCTTCAGGAATATCAATAATTTAACCAACGTTATATTGCACAATGTGAAATACGGTTGAAGTACTAACGTATATACAAAATATATGTAGGTAAGAGTTGATATCGGAATAGAACTGTTAGAACAATTTGAACTACCCCTAAAATAATTACTGTACTATTCATCACTAAAATAATTATGCATTTTTAAATATCGCGTTAAATATATCGTGATAATTTCTTTCATTCAACCCTCAATCGATTCAAATTAAATTTGAACTTAGGTTATCATTATTTATCATTATTCTTATCATTTATCTTGGAAACCTTGGGATAAAAAATATTGCTGGACATATTGCTTTGTAATTTCGCACGTAAAAGAATGGGAACAGTTTCTTTCTTCTGATTTCGAACAACGTTCGGCTATTCTATTTCCCGCTCTACATGGATAGATGTACATAAGAGTTACGAAGCTAAAAGAACTAAGAAGAACTCTGCAGTTTCTTTTCAATAGAATCCAAAACTCTTGATATATATCGCCTTATACGTGCGGCTTGTTCTCAGCACATTTACTTACTTCCCTTCAATACGTATTACATCTTTCAACCGAGGAAAGTTCTTTATTTAGGAAAAGTACGGAATCGGTACTGCTCTCCGGTCTTATAACTTTCGCGCTTCCGTGATCAGCGAAGAATAGAAAGAGGAGCGTACGCGCGCCGCCGGATGCAACGGCCGTGTTCCAGCTCTCTAGGGGGGTAGATCATAAAGTATCGGAGTACTTTGCAGAAAAAGGGGGATGAGCGACGAGGCGCATTTTCCGCTTTACTTACTGCCTGAGGCGTCGACCGCCAGGAAGAGAAGGAGACAGCCGGCGAAGACGGCCGCCCTCGCGAGCCCCATGGCTTTCTCTCCCCCGAGTACCGCAAACTACTTTAGCACTACTCTCGCACAATCAGCGGTGACACGATCGGCGGCCACGGGCGAACACGACAAAAGCGTCTGCGCTTTTCTTCGTGCGTGCTTTTATGCTCTCGCAGCTCCCCACCCGCGCTTTATAAATCTTTCCTATGCATGTTGTGGGCCATTCGTACACATATGTCCCGCTCTCGCCGTCGTCGGGGGCTCCGTCATCACCACCACGACGCAGGAGATAAAGAGATCTCTCTACCCGCACCAAGAAGAGGTCCCTGAGTGTTGACGGTGAAAGCGACTTATCGAAATTTTCCTATGGTTCTATGGAAGATTAGAGCTGAAGCGAATGTTGTCTAGACGCGCCCGTTTGACCCCCCGCTTTGGGGGGCAAAACGTATGCTTTATCACGTAGAAGTTGCGACCTAGCAACATCTACTTCCCGTCACCACCCTTTCCCGCGACCACAAAAATATATAAAACAGAGCCTATTGAATATTTAAAAATATTATACAGTTTTTTAAATTTTTTTTTCTGAACACAAAACTAAAGTTACAAATAAGATTGATGATATGTACAACATTAACAATATTTAGTTTATAATGTTTTGAAAAAGATTGAGATATATATATATATACATATATATACAATATTTGGACTATTTAAATACATGAGAAAAGTAAGGTGGATAATCAAGTCCTTTCAAAACGGCCGCGGCGACAAGGCGGTTTGATGAGTCCTTTTAAAGGATAGGGAGACCCTTGCATTTTATCACATGTTACGCACATGTGTAACACATGACGAAATTCGTCCTAACCGAGATTTTTTTGTCCACGGGCCACAAGTTTTCCATTGCGTTTAAGTTATAACGCTGCGCTGACTAATCGTGCATTTAAATATCAGTTTTCTTTGATTCACATGTCAGAACATTATCTTGCTAGAAGCGGAAGTGATTCTACATTTCCTGTATATATTTTTCTAAAATTTCCATTTATGGTATCAGTATATCCTTAATCCAGTATACTAGTATAATATTAACGCTACATCAACTTCAGTCCAAATAAAATATTTTCACATCATAATATTTTCGAAAACAAAAGAAATATGTATTTTTTTAGCAAAACTAAAATTGTTTCCTTTAATTCAAGTATTTATAAATAGTTTTAGTAGTGATATAATTAAACGAGTTTTGCGTCATTTAATATTGCATGTGTTTAATAAATTGGTACAATCGACTAGAAGGTTTCTGCTTGCAAAAAAGAATAAAAAAATATTTAATAGATTCTTTCTAATCTCGTCTTATTTTGTCTTTTTTCGTTTGAGAGAAAAATATTTTCTTAATATGTGTGGATCTAATTTAACTGTGTTTTTACACAGTGCGTCTAGCAATCCGTAAACGATTCGCACGTGTCAAATGACCTCATAATACGGTAATTTACGTATTATATACTCATTATGATACCAGATACTGATATCATTGTTAGTGTGCCCACATCTCTTGAAATTGTACACACTGAATAAATCACTGATGTTTCTGACAGCACATATCAGATTAGAACTTTAAACAGAACGATACCTATAATGTACGGATATTTTTACTGAAAAATTTTATTAAACGATAAAATATAAGATTCTTCTTTTCATAATTTCTTGGTATTTTACGAGAAATTCATTGATCTGTATTATAAACGTGCTTACACGACGCTTAGATATTTTTATGCAAAACAAAATAAAAGTAACAAAATAAAAGAATAATTAAAAACAGCTGTTTCTAGCCATGATTTGAACATTTTCATAATTTATGTAAATATGCACGAATAAATGATATAGATATGATAATGTTATTAAAAAGTAATGACTTTTCGCTTTTATTTACGTCTACGTTCAGAATTTATATAAATATACCCATAAATGATATTGATATAGTAACGTTATTAAAAAGTGATAACTTTTCACTTCGATTTATGTCTGCGTTTAATTTATCGAAATCAGTATATTTTGACTAGGATATAAAAATAACTCGGAATCATTCATTAGACTTTGGCTGAATGATGTCGAGTTCATACAGAGCAAGTGATTTTTACTTATAAATTTTTAATTTAATTTTCTTTAATCTGTGCTCTTCTATATAATTTAAAATATGACATCATTAAGCATAGCTTGCTATTTACAATTAGTTATACTATAATTGCACTATACAGGGGTGAGTTATTTTAATTTACACCCCAAAAACTGTTTAATTTTTGATTGTAGAAAAAATGCTTTAGATGAAAGTCGTTTGGTTTAAAAGGGGACATAATTCCGATGTGGGTTTATTGGTTTCAAGATAAAGGCGAGTAATTTTTTAAATAAAACTTGATTTTTTTCCTTGAGATAAAAGATCTCGTCAAGACGTTTTCAAAACACTGATAAAATAACTCTGATTAATTTTTATTTTGGATATCAATTTGGATATCAATTTTATATAATTATAACTATAATTATAATTATAAAAATAATAACATTATATAAATGTTAAAAATTAATATGCCCTCTCTTTCTTTCTCTCTAAGTATTTTTAATTTTTAAAAGATTTATTTATTGGAACTACTCTGAATTTTTGTGTAAAACTAAAACGGCAAAACTAAATATATTCTTTCTCTTTAAATTTTAAATGTACATACTTATCTTATACATGTTGTTGCAGGTTGACAGTTTATCGGACAGCGGAAATAATAATGATTCTCTGTGGTTCCCACAGTACCACTGAATTTGATATCCATTTATTTTTTATACGACATGTCTTTACGTCAGTTAAGTCATTTGGTACAAAAGGTATAACACGTATACAGAACGTATAAAGAATAATAAATTTTATATACATACATAGATACTTATACATTTTTCCACGAGAGAGAAAGAGAGAAGCAAAAATGATCCAAAAAGATTTTCTGATATTCAGGAGAATTCTGACAATTATATATCTGTCCGTTACACTTTTCGCTGATCGATATATATGTATGTAAGTCACTCATTTCAGTCAAAACTAAAAATATTAAATATCGATTGTCATTTAATAGCCACAGAAATTCTATAATTTCTCTGAAAAATTTTCGTATCTGGGCATGATATAAAGAAAGGGGAACACCTGTTTCACGAAAATAAATCTAACTAATAATTTAGTTTAATAGTCTTATCGTGAACTGGCAATGGTAAAGCAAATGACGAAGTTACCGAGATTGCAAAGAAGCGATGAGTGTTCAGACATAGTAATCATATGTCATACGTCATATATACGTGTTTTTCTTTTTACAGTTCTTTCAAGCATTGAAAATAATATTCGGCGTTTGAAAAGTTAATCCACACACGATAACAATCAGACTATAATTTTGCAATCACAAAATGTTATTTCACTTTCAGATACTGTCTGGATACTTCTAGAAGAAATAAGCATCTAACTTGCGACGTCACGTGAGTGGATAGCATGTGATTGAACGAAGCAGGAAAAGAAGAAAATACGAGACACAGAGCAAGATGTGGTCACTTACGACTTACGAGAGCGTCTAATTAGACAATTTAAAAGGGATTAAATTAAATAAACTTAAAACCTAATGAACCAAAATTCCTTTCTATGCCGAGACATCAGTAAGGAAAATTGTTTCTATGCCAAGGTATCAATAAAACTACGAAAATTTTAACTAAGAAATTCAAAGTTTTGACGTTTTAAGCTCATCGAAATACTATAATGTTGTCTTTCAATCAGTTTTACTACAATTTTACGTCAATGAAAATTTAATTATTTAGTTTTAATAAATAGAAACTTGCGATAAATAATGGTCTTTGATTGAATTATTATTAATGGAAAACCGATACTAAATTAATTACATTCAATCTACGGTTTGAATGTACCGTACTACGCCATTTGATGGTTTTGGTACATCCTATACATAGTATTAAACTAAAATAAGTAATACACATTATTTGTCATTTACGTAATTCAGACGATAACATACTTATGCAATCTAAACTGCAATATTTTATTTGCTTTTATTTGCTCGCATTAAATAAAAAATAAGATTACAGGCCGCATGATAATTTCAGTACGAGTAACTCTGGAAGATTATGCAAAATTATGATTAAAACTTATACGGCAAAACTGATAAAAGTGTAACATCGAAGACAAAATAATAATTTCAGAGAAGCCTCGCGCCTTTCTATTCGACTTTCCAGAACGCTTAGATAAGAAAAGTGCTATCTCTGACAGTGAACTCTCTTGATCTCCGGCGATCTTTATCGATCCGCGCCCGCCGACTCTTCGTGCAATGGCGATTAAATATAGCGGAATTGCTGGCGATGGTCGTCAGTGCGGACGCACGAGATAGCACAACTAGGTATACGCCGGCAACGAAGAAAATCAAGAACGACTCAAATAGAGCTCGTGTCTTTTTTCCTCCAGCGGATCAACGGTCACCGTGTTATCGGGCTTAAATTATCCGACAAACTTGTAACCAATATTGGCATCTGGTGTTCTTCGGTGGATCGATGACGGAGGACGTATAAAATCGTATGTCAGGAGTTCGGTGCAGAGAAGGGTGGGTGGTAGAAATCGGAACGCAGAAGGTTTGACGCCGATGCAATTTTAAATCTACGTATTGCGATATCTCTCTCTCTCTCTCTCTCTCTCTCTCTCTCTCTCGTTCGCAACTTTTTATTCGTTACCGTAGTCAGGCTTACCTCGACACCAGGGCCCGATACGAGCACGATGTGATACGAGAAAAAATGTTACCTCAACGCGAACATCCCGAGTCTCTCGCGTCCCATTAATCTGTCCGGCCCTTCCCCATTTCGGCGTTCCGTGTCTTAGGATTGCGACACGTGGCGCGGTCCCTTCGTGACGTCGCGGCCCCCGCATAAATTATAATAAATAAAAAAAAACGGTCTCTGTAGCGAATCCATGTCGTCGATTCACATTAACCTCGCTGTTAGATATTCATTGCGGAATTATCAATCACGGAAATAGTACAGCCGCGGGGATCGTCGAGTGTGTGCCCGTATCGAGGGTTACGAAGACCTCTCCCTTGCTCCTACGTCGGAAGTAGCAAGTTGGGAATTCCGTTTTTAACCGTGTTATTCCGCGTTTGCAACTTTATTCGTTTCGTTCCCTGAAAATAAACGCGTTCTCGCGCGCGTTGCCACGTCGCCTTCTATAATCGACGCGACAGGCTAAAATTATTATACGTTATTTACGTCGACGTAACATGTAAAAGTGCATCGGTAAACACATGCATTCCCGGGCATTTTCCCGGATAGATATTTAATATTGATCTAATTATCGACAACGATAATTTTCGCTAATGCATTTCTCGCAACCGACATTTCGTCGAAATTGAGGTGACAGCAAATGCTGTCTAAATGCTCCAGATCGATAATCGCCTACAACCCGTAACAGTTTTACAAGATTGATTAAATTGGGTCAAACTAAATCAATTACATTTTAAAGTATATCTCTTTAGGGTTCCATTTTTACTCAATAAGGCAATTTAATAAGCATGAAAATCTACTTTTCCTTTACGATATTGTCTTACATCGCGTTTGTTAAAATAATACATCCGAATTTAACTAAAGATTATTATAACCAACGGCTCAACAATTACTGATATCATTTATCTGCATACAAGGTTTGTAGAAATTAGAAAAATTCACTAACAATTGATAACATTGGATCATCCTGTACAATGGTAAATTGCTGTTCAATAAATGGTATTTTTTGAAAATCAAAAGAGCACGTTTCCGATAGAATATAGGCATTTCGTTGTGTAAATTTTAAAATATCAATACTGAAGCTCTATCGGGCCAACGAACACGACGCAATCTGCGTTTCTATCATCGTTCTCGAGCAAAGTTTACGACCCCTATTGAAGCGCAGCCATGTATATCTCCGAGTATGCTTGAATGCATCACGAATACGCGATCAGCAACAATGAAAAGCCTCAGTTGACGTAAAACTTTGATGTAGCAGTTTCATTTCAATCATCGGTTTTAGTCGACGAGTGTGTTTGCTTGAACATGCGTGCTAGCGTGTAATTTTTAGCCCTAAATTCATCCGAAATGTTGGAGCACATGTACGTAACAATAGCAAACAATCGTCGAAGAAAATATTATTGAATGTAACTCAAAATTTCCTTGTGCGTTAAATAAATATATTCCTTCTATCACACATTTATCTATTAAACGTCAATTAAGATTTTATCTTTCAACTGCTGTCTATGAAAAAAAGTATACTAGTATTAGCAGTGAAGGAAAAGTGTTAAGATAATTACATGACTATAAATATATGAGATATTGAAGACTGTTGAATAAAACTCTGCTTTATTTGATAACCAAATATTAATGCGACACAGTATAAAAAAATGTTCTGAATTTTAGTAAATATTAGTTTGCATATACAACTGTGACTCCATTTATTGAAATGAAGAAAATTTTCCTTTTTTATTAATATATTTTTTTCTCAGTGGATACACATATACTAATAGAAAGGAAAATTTTCTTCATTTTAGTAAATGGAGTCACAGTTGTATGCAAACTAATATTTATTAAAATCCAGAACATTTTTTTCTCAGTTCACTTTTAAATAATTGTGTTATTTCATGTGTCTTTAATAATCTTTCTAGTCGAAAACATATTTTTACGCCTCCACGAAAAAATGAAAAACATTTTGTTTTAATCTACTAGTATTGCTCAAAGTAAATAGATTATAAATCAATCAACAATACAATACAATATCAGAATCTATTATTCTGCCACGTCCGTTTCCTACAAAAATATCCGAGAGGTCGATAGTTAAAAGCTGTTCCATGTTACTGTGTTATTGACATTCGTGCTCATCTCTATGTGTGAGAAATGAATCCGGTTGTTTTAACGTATTGCTTTATCGTCAATAGCTCTATTGTTTTTATTAATCGTATCAGATAAACAATGTATTTTTCATTGTATATCAGTATGTAGATCGCGAAACAGCCTTTTCTTCTCCTCGTGAGAATTTTGTCTAACAACAAAGAGCAGAATAGATAAAGGGCAAAGAGCGTACAAATATTCGCAGAGATGTCTGTTGTAAAAAATAACCGGCGTACACAACTCATCTGCGCAATATTACGGTTAAATTCGAGATTTACTATTTGCGGCATCTGACTCCCCTGGAGGTTCGGTAGGCGAGTATCTCATTAAAAGTTATCGAGAGCATATAAGTTTGCCTATAACGCCTATGCATTTAAAGGTTTTCCAGAACTATACAATTTACGTTATTAGTATATGCCAAACTCATTATGTCTGTAGACAATGCTTTGTCCTTGTTTTATTTATATCGCCTGCTTAACAAGTATTATAAGTATCATGTGATATCATATTTATCGCACCTGTCTACAATGAAAGATACTCCCATACGCCTCGTGTCCCTTCCTAGGGAAAATAACGTCGCAGTAATATTGTACTGCGGAAGAATTAATTAGCACGATCTAGGAGTTATCATATTTTCAGTTTCTTTGGGCAATCTATTTCCGAACGACGGACGTAAATCGCTATAATTACTTGTTCGAACGTACGACGAACCATCATTAACTTTCTACCTTTTCTACCTTCGAAACTGGTTATAAATAAATGAACTTTGAATCGATGCGACCGGAATAAAGAGAGACATGTAAATAAGAGGTCGACGTTGTCCAGCAGGTGCTAAAAATTTCGTTCCTCCATTTATCGTATCCCAAGTGTCCCAGAACTCTATTCCTGTTTTTCTCACAAATACCAGTACACACGTTTAAAAAAAGTGATAATTATTTATGCATCAACAACTTTTACGTTACAAACTATTGAGAAGTAAATGTACCTTTTTTGCTTTTAGCTTTTAATCTTTAGAGAGATAATTAAATCTTATTCAAATTTCTATTAATTACCATTTATTAAATTTTGTATCGATTAAATTTTACTTTTTTTTCCTCACTTTTTTTCTCATAAATTACAGTACACTTAATTAAATCGTGATTAAATGAGAAAAATCAGTTTAAAAAAAGCTATTATTTTTCGCATGCCTTTTCTTAAATAAAGATTATAAGGTTTGTCAATAGTACGCTAAAATAAATATTGTACGTATTACAAATATATAGAGTTTTGAAAATTCCGAATCTATCGAATGTGTTGTCGCGTTGTGTATTTTACGTCACGCACGTTAATTTGTGACGGCAAACAGCGAAGGTGTAGGCCATTAGCTAACAAAATGAAAGGGATATATCATATGCGTATATAAAACTGACGATTAATTAATGAAAACTGTGCCTGGATCTGTGTGGAAGTCAGGGTAATTTGAACGGCAGCCAATTACATGTGTCTTTCGGGGGAAGCTCAGATCGACCAACGTCATCCGCAAACACTCCCACGAAGCCGCAGCCGAGTGCCGAGTGTTATCGAGAGGCCGAGACGATCTCCCGTGCGAACGTAGGCAGGACCTTGCGACATGCGTGGCCAAACAGTGATCGAAAGAACGTGTGCGTCAGGTGATATGGCTACATGGGAGAGATAGAAACTGGGCGGATACGATTAGGTGCGCACGGCGAGGCACCCAGCCCGACGGGCTAAAACCTAGGGGTAGGGGTGGATTTTACAGGATAGCGAAGGTCGGAGCCGGGATCCCTCATTCCGGTCCTTGATTTTGCGATCTCCGCTTTAATAGAGGAGGGAAAAGGGGAGGGGGGAAGGGGTGGGTGGGTTCCTCGCCAACCGAGGAACGACCAAAACTGCAGACATTCCCCGAGATATTATTCCCAGAGACGTCATCATCTCTCTCTCTCTCTCTCTCTCTCAGCAGAGAACTGACGCTCTTTCCCTTTTGTATGCATTTTTCGTTTCGAGCTGCACAAGGGCTGAATGAAGTATACGCTCGAACGAGTCTCGAACAGTGTCAGCCCGGCGACAATGCGGCGTCACGTATATTCATGTTGACGGGTGTGTATTACGGGGAATTGTCGTATACGGGTGGCAATCGCGGACAGGATGGTGGCACTTCGTGATGGCCACATCACCTTTGACCGTATCGCGGTGAAACGTCATATGAAGTCGCAGGGTGTACGGTCGCCGGGGGTGCTTATAGGGCTCGCGACAGCATTAATCCGTTCATGGGCGCGTCGGCCGGGGTGGTGGCGAGAGACGTGGCGAGGCGAGGCGAGGCGAGGTGAGACGAGGCGAGGCGAGGCCAGGTGAGACGTATGAAGGGGGTGAAAGCCACCCCGTCGTCGTTCACCCTCTCACCCGGTGTCGGCGAAGAAGAGAGGGGTGAGCGCGCCGGGAGAATGCGCGTTGTATATAGCACCGGGTCCTCGCCGCGCAGCGTGGGAGTTAGTTCTGGTGAGGGCGCCAGGCAGCTCACTCACCGAAGTAACCCACCGTCCCAACCCTTCGATCCTCCACATCCCTCGACCTTCGACCAACAAAGCAACCATCCACGGCCGCAACCTCCTCACCATTCGATTCCGTCGTCGCTTCCCGTCGGTCGAGAGCACCTACTTCCGCGCCGTGTGGAAAAAGGGGCGAGAGTAGTCGGGCCACTCGTCGCACGACACCCTCCCGAGGATCTCCTCCAGTGTAAGCGCGTCAGCGACGGCGTTCGCGAGGAGGTGTGCAGCAGCAACGAGAAGCGGTGCTGTCGCGCGACGTGCCGAGGTCGGGTGAGCGGAAAGAGTTACGCATCGTGGGAGACGGAGAGAGCGAGAGAGGAAGAGCAGAGGAAAGGAAGAAAGAGAGGAGCAAGAGAAAGAGAGAGAGGGAGCGCTTTCTCGTCGCTCAATGGAACACCGGCGCGGCCGGTCGAGATCGTCGGCGACGTCAGCACGGGAAGTCGGGCAACCGCGGGAAACAGCCTTTAACCTTTGAAATACGCCGCGCGATTATAGTCGCAGACCAGACATCATCATAAAAGATCGGTGTTACAGGCCTAGAGAAAGAAAAGGAGAAAGGGAGAGAGAGCAAGTGAGAAAAAGAAGAAGCGGAGGTGGGAAGAAAGACGGGGAAGGGGGAGCCGTAACTGCGCTAGAACGATCGAGCCATTAGAGCAACCTGAAAGATTTGTCCCGGTGACTTCGCGGTGTGACTCCGGATCGTAATACCCTTCGGTATAACGTCAAACGCCACACGTACACGTACGCACTCCACGCACGTACGCACGTATATTCAGCGCGAACGAGCGGACGGGTGCGAGCGTACGCGCGCGCGCGCGCGCGAGACATCACACGCCCATATATGAACGGCCATACGGAAGCGGAGTGTGGCGAGCGATGAGGATGTCAGTGAATGAATCGCGCCCTGCCGTGTGTAACCGGACGACGTCGTACGTGGTATGATCCTACGAGGTGCTGCCAGGGTGCTACTGTCGAGGCGAGCATAGATCTTCTTCGTGGCGATCGCGCGACCAACGATCGAGCTATAGAGGAGGGAAGAGGGTAGCGTGATGCACGACGAACGTCGCCGGAACGGTAACTTCAGCCAGAAACCCGGGTGTCCGCTGACGAGGACGGCGGAGCAGTAAAAAATAAAACAAGAAGAGGACCGGACGCGGCGGAGGACATCCCTTTTATCCAAGGACGTGAGCGAGAGAAAGGGGATAGCGCGGGAAACAAAGGGAGGCTGGGCGAGAAACGGTAATAAAGAAAGAAGAGACGAGTGGAAGAAAGAAGAGGCAAGACAGAGGCGAGGAGAGGGTGAAGAAAAGAGAAAAAAGAAAAAAGGGAAAGAAAGAAGGAAAGAAAAAAAGAGAGAAAGAGAAGGAAAAGAGAGATTAGGTCGAGAAGCATCACGGAACGGCGCGACGCGACGCGGAGGGTCGAGGGAAGAAAAGAGGCCGAGGCGGCGGGAGATTGGAGGTCCGAAAGCTCTCGGAGGGAAAACGCACGGGCACGGCAGACGCGCGGCGGCGAGATATCGAGAAGCAAGTATAATCCACGTAATGCCCCGCGTTAACACTGCACCTCCTATCGATGAACCGTAATCTCTGTCTGTAACTCACCGGGCGTCTCTCGCGCCCGGATTGTCCTCACTCTCTCTATATATATATACATACATATATCGGTGTACCTTTTTTCTCTACCTTTTGTTCTACACATCCTGTGTACCTCTGTCGCAAAATACACGCTCGTGTTAACCGCCTACTTCCGCGTCTCGCACCGACAAACGCGCACCGCTCTCTGCCACGGCAAGCCTTTGCTTTTTGAACGTTTTTCGGGGCACCTGTTGATATGACCGACCTACATACCACACTGCTGCTATCCACATTGTATCACCCTGTCATCGTCGTACGGCCAGATCATCGGATCCGTTACTCGAACCCGATACTCGAGGATCGCGTCGCGTCCCGCGTGTCCGTCACGTTCGCGCGAGTTACGTCGCGGTCGCGGCGGACGTTCGCGGCTCATCGTATTATACGCGGTTGAATCGCTTTCGCGCGATCACGCGGGTTTTAGGACGACTCGAGGGAATTCCCGTGACCTGAATCGCTGGCGTAAGATTACTTCGATTCCTCGTTTCGTTTTCTAACGCAATCGCGCACTCTGTCGGTTTGGGCTTACCTGATAACTTGCGACGCAAAATTACATAAAGAAGTGCGTAAGAATTACTTGAGAAAAAGGTTGCGTTTTCGCGAAGGATTTTCTCTTGTCATAGATACGCGATCGAATTCAACGCAAAATATCTAAGAAATTATCGTACAAAATTCTCGTTGCATTTTTGCAATAAAATTCAGAACTGCTTGGGGCGTTTAAGTTCAACTCGTAGATTTTAGCTGAAAACGGAGTTCCGGGTTCCGGGTAAATACTTGGGTCATTAGTGGTCCGAGTGGGTATCGACATTCGAGTTCACCACCGAGTCTGAAATTAACTCCGAGGGAAACTTGGCTCAAGTAGATAAATCAGATCCTAGGGGTCTGACGTAACGCGCGAGTGCAAAGTTTAGGATTTAGAGAAACGTAAGAGCTGGAAGGTATCGCGCGTTCGGCCAACTTTTGCGTCGCGGTGGGTCGCGAATAGATCTGCGTAATGGCACGCTCCGCGAAAATGACTTCACGGCGTCACGTACGCGCGCGGCTTATCTCGCCGACGTTTGCGCGCACGATCGCGGGCTCTCTCGGGCGAAATTTAGGTAGGCGCGGTTATTTACAGGCGGACGCCTCCGGATGATCATTTACCGTAATCGCGATTGCCGCCGGGGCGTCGTGGCTCGATTTCCGCTTTGTGGAAACGAACAATATCCGGGACGTTCGTTCGATACGTGAGGAGGAAAGGGAGGCTTTAGGGACGTACGACAGAGAGGAAACGAAAAGAGAGGGTGGGCCGATTGAAAGAGCAGAGAGATAGAGGAAGAAAGAAAGAGAGAGAGATAGAGAGTGAGAGAGAGAGAAAAGCAAGAAAGGAAAGGTAAGCGGATGAGGAAACAAACGCCGAGGGAGAGGGTTGTCTCTCGGAGAGATGGTAGCTTTATTGGCGAAGCGCGAAACGATCGCGGGCGTTTAAACATGAGTGGCACCATCGATTGGTTTAAATGTTGTCCACACTCGAGCACCTTGTACGCATCTATGAGCACGCACGATGAGCACCTCCGATAACCACCTCCACACGTCGCAGCACTTCTATTGAATATATCCTGAGAAAAAAAAAATATATAACAAGTCAAAAGTAAATAAAAGAAAATTTAGAAAAATAATAATACCACCACAAATCTTTTTGTGTTCCTGGCACTCGCGGTTATAGGATATCGCACGTTATTCTCTATTAACGACCTGATTTCAGGACGGTCGGTACAGGACGTGTGCGCTTTATCACGAAGGGAAAGCCAAGGTCGCGGCTACTATCATGGACTACCGAAAGTGAAGCGTATCGATTAGAAGAGCGAGCATAACGCAATCAAATGTCGAACGTGATACACCGTGCGCTCGAGTCGGCGACTTATCCTCGATAGAGACAGAAAGAAGGAGAAAGAGAGACAGGGCGAGAGAGAAAGAGAGAGGGAAAGAGAGAAAGAGGACCGTACTTTTCGGGGTCCCCTGCGACAGAATCCGTGGTCCCAATTGGAACATGCTAGGCGGATCGCAGTCGATGCAGTTGCACGCGTAGCACACCGTTGCGTTTTCTATGCAATAATCGTCGCTGTGTCTCTCGTAACATATCGCCGCTCGTGATTTTTTATCAAGTTTATCCTTCCCTTCCTCGTCCCTTCGGTATCAATCGACCGTATCTCCCGCCCACCCTACACACGACACACAGGTACATACGTACACGCAACACAGACACACACACACACACAACACAACACATACATACGTACACCTACACATTCATACACACATATATGCACACATATAATTATACACATATATAAATATATATATAAATATATGTGTGTACATGCTCCATCCTCAACTTCCTAGTGTACCTACCGCGAGTTCAAACGAAAAGTCGGCCTAACCCAGAGTTGCTACAGACGTGCCTTTAGACTGGCAGTGAGTAGTAAGCAGCTAAAGAGAGCGAATAAGAAAACACAAAAAAGAAAAGAGCATCATTACTGTTCATATAGGTCAATTATAACACCACGCCCAGCCGTATAATCGGGTGCGTCAAAAGTGGTGGTAGAGAAGAGAGAGAAAAAGAGATATATACGTAGATATATATATAGACAGATAGAAAAAGCTAGAAGAGGTAAGAGGAAGAGAGAGCGAGAGAGAAAGAGAGTGAGAGAGAGAGAGAGAAAGAGAGCGAGAGAAGAAATAGAGAGAAAAGCAAACTTGAAAAGTTAATGATTTGTAAAATGGCAGTTTGCATGTTCTGGCTTCTCACCTACGTGGGACAGGGGCTGGACCTGGCGGTGGGCAATCGACCCGTAATCGTACAAGTACAAGGCGCACAGGGGCTCGACTATCGTCACGGAAGCGGTAGCATTAGAAAGAAGAGCGAGCTGAGCTCGGTAGGCGGCAACCTGCTGCACTTGAGGATATACCCCACCGACGGTCCCTACCGGGACGATCTGTCCAACTGGCTGGTCTTCAACGACGAGCCGCGATTATCCTCGTGGTTGCCGGCGGGCATGCTGATCGACGACATCGTCAAGGAACCGCGGGAGCTCCAGAACGTGTTCTTCGCCCTGTCGCCCGCCGTGCTGAACGTCCTCTACTCCGAGTACGTGACGTCGCAGCCGCACGCGGCCGCGACGCCGCCGCCACCGTTGTCGCAGCAGCTACCCCACGTCGCCGAGCCCTACGTTCACGACGACGGCAATCATCTGTTTGGCAACCGGCAGGCCCATCAGCGTCCGAAGAAGCGGCGCATCGGATGCCGGCACCCGCTGAGGGGCCCGCTCAGTCTACCGATCCTGGTGTGCGACGAGGCCGGCAAGAAGGCAACCACCCTTCAGGAATCTAGACAATCGAATCACGACGATCTCTACGCGGAGCAGAGATTTAACACTGCGACGAGCACGAAGACTGATCTCGCGCGTGCCGAGGGCGGCGGCGGCAACGGCGGCGGCGGCGGCACCCCGTATAACTTACCTATGAACGGCGGCTTCATGCCGAGGGCCTTCGCCTACGAGACTAGCGGAAACAAGCTACCTGGAAGCAAGCGGAACCAGATAACGATCGGACGGCGTTCGATCGACGCGCAGGGGGAGTCCCCGGGACATCAGGCTCAAGCATCCTCGGCGTCCTCGGCGCCGACCGCCGGCGCGAGCATCGCCTCGCAGCTCATGTTGAGATCAATCCGGGGAAGCATACAATACGACGTGCCGCAAATCGGTAAGTGATACGGTTATCGTCGGTATCTCGTTGTAGATACTCGTGAATAGCCCGCGAATCGGTGCGGCAGCCCGCAGCGTAGTTGATTCACGAGATTGATCGAGCGCTTCGAAAATTTTCAAGAGTTCTTAAAAATGTATTTGGGGGGAGAAATATATTATCCTTCTGATATAAAAATCTATTTTCCTGCCTCTTCTTTCCCTCTTTCTCTTCTTCTCTTCTCTTTTATCATAAATATTAAAGAACGTTTGTATTAGGTGAGGTTTTAAAACGCTCGATCAGTTTTGTGAATAGCTGTGGACAGAGAGATGACATTTCGCAAAAAATTCACTTGATTAAGCTTTTACTTTATGAATATCGACGCACGTCAAGGTATCTATCGTACGATAAATTATAGAGATACGTGTTAATCCATTTTAAATATTCCGATAACCTTAAATGCCAAATTCTCTGATGATAACGAGATGTGAGTGAATTCTTTTTCAAATATTAAAACACATTTCAACTTTGGTAAAATATAATTCTCTATCTTTTTCCCGCAATTCTTATCCAAAAAAGGTGGATTAAAATGAATAGTTTTTATTTTTGCGAAACTGGACGATGTAATAATTTATAAAATAAGAGATACATTTTTTCATTATATCACTTTTCGTTCCTCTCTCTAATATTCCATTTATTAACGTATGTCAGTCTGAATGCTGAATGGAAAGCTGAGCCGCGGGCGAACGTCACATTAGAATATTTTAATTTAAGGAACTAATCTCTATTTATTTTAAATTTTTGTCCTGCTGTGAAAATTCAAACAAATAGATAAAGATCGAAAATTGTAAATAAAAATAGCGATGGAAAACTCTTTGAAAACTCAAATACATAAAAAATTCGCAAAGTTAATTTATCTGTATTTACGTAATTTGGACAAAAAAATTTCGAAAAGAATAATTTACAAGAAATTCAAGCGACTTAAATGATATATCATCTAATTATTACCACGGGAAATGGAATTTAATCACGATATTTTAAAATTTTCAAGCGCTTACTATTGGAATTGTATAAACGTACGTTTCTCGTAAATCCCGTAAAATCTCCGTTCGTATAAAAAACAGTGGAAATTGTTCTAATTTTTTGAAATATGAGTCGAATGAGCCGCGTTACGATATGAATATACGCGGGCATGAGTTACACGAGCAGAACGGGTCTATAAATCCGAATGAAATGCGTCGCGCGCGTGAGAAATACAGACAAAGCGTTTCTGCAAATAAAGAAAAAGTGACGAAACGCTGTCGCATGAACGTGCCCGCCGTCCCTCCCAAATTTATTGATCGAGGAGAGAGCGCTGACGACGGGGGGAGGGGGAGGACGAATCCGCGCGACAAGAGGATGGCGAGGTACGAGGGTATGCCAGTAAACATCCTCTCCGGTCGTGTAGACGATATTGAGAAATCTAAAACGTGAGGAGCGTACGGAATGCGAGAGGGATCCTTTTCATTGAAAGTTTCCTTTAAAATGCCCAGAGCCACTTTGAAAAGTGAGATACGTTATATAAAAACGTAAAATGAAGTGCGTTTGTCACCGTTTTTCCAAGCGTTGTTTTATCATGTGCTGATCTGTTTCGGGTCACGATATATAAAAGCGATAGGTCACAATGTAAAATGCTACGGGCAACTATACGTTTTGCTATCGCGATTATTATCGCGAAATTTACACTCGTCGACCCATATATATATATCTCTTTCCCATCGTACATATTTGGCGTTATACGTTTTACTATCTAAGACTCGTCCTACGCGTTTCGAATGAGATCTTCGTATTAAGCGAGTAGCACACAGAGAGAACTGCGCTAACCGCATTTAGCGTGCACTCCGAGCATATTGTATATACGGGCTTTTGAAATACACCGTCATGCTGGGCAAATAACACAGAGAGAATCAGTCAACTACATTTAATACTGGAATACATGCGGCGAGAATATCAGGCGCTGAAATGTACACTTAGATATTAATACGGCACAGCTGCCGATTAACGACGATTAAATTTTACATTAATTGTCACGATTGTAGAATGGGAAAATTCGATACGGCAATTGCCCGACGACTAATCCGATTAATTGTCGTTTTAAATAATGGAAGAACCGTTTATTTTGATAAACCGCGCATGAGGGAGGCAAAAATATAGAAATACCGCTCGCAGTCATGTAGAGAAAAAAAACCGGACATTGACAAAAGTAACGAAAACAATAATCGAAATAACATAAATTTCATATAGAAACTCGAACGGTTTTTACGTTAGAAAGACGATACTAGTGTCTACTGCATTTTTCCGCGATACCTCTTTCATGTGCGATTTTTTCCAATTTGGCCGAGATATCGGGTAACGTTATAACGTTTATATATAATACCTGTACGTTCTATCTAGACCTAGACATAATGTCAGCTTCATACCAACGGATTGAAGAAGGATTTTTGCGATCCTATTTACAGAATGTCCAGTCTCCGAAGACGGAATGGAAAGATTCGCTTGCCCGACCGCAGATAGAATGGGTAGATATCATTGCATCGACGATCATGTCCTGTGCGACGGATTTATAGACTGTCCCACAGGCGAGGACGAGGACAGGCAAGCCTGCATGTTTTACAAAACTGTGAGTAAAATTATGTGACACTTTTTACCCCTTTATATATATGTATACATCTCTTTTGAATCCTGTATATGTATCTCTACACAGTCGGTATTGTTTCGTTAACACGAAAGAAATTCTGAAGAACTTGATCCATTCGACGAAAGAAAAACCGATCGAAATACGGAGCGATATACTTATTTTGCCTTAAACTTTGAGAAACATTTCGTACATTCCTTCCAGTCGACGATGTCCAAATAAATTTAGAAGGAAGTCTTTGTAGCGCGCAAGAGTTTCATTTAAATTTTCATCAGTTGGTTGAGGCTAAAAGATACGTCGTGCGGCTATATGTATTTTATATTCTATGTAAAACTCCGTTGAACTTTTAAAGTGACTTTCGTCATAATATAAAGTTCAAAAGAAAATGGAGGCGTACGCGTGTTTGCGCTAACCGTGGGTGTAATATCAAGAGCTCGGTTTTCTGACTCGCCCGGCAGCATTTTCCGGAAGAGATTCGGAGCAAAATACGGGAACACAATCTTTTTGATAATTCATACACCATCTGCCCATCTGCTTGCACATGTGGAAAATAACCTGCGATAAATTCGCGTTACCCAATTTGCCTTTCAGTGTTCCCGCGTCAAAGGGATGATATCAGCGCGGTAGGAGAAAAACGATGGAGATCTCTATATAAACAGAACTATTGATAAGATCGCTCCAGATGAAAAAAAAAACATATCTCGTTTACTTTTATAAAGTCAAGGCTCAAAATTAATGGAAAGATTATCTTGCATAATTTGTTAGAGCATATTAAAAATTATTGATCGGGCACTGATATTCGAATTTAGCGTGCCAAGTAAAGACAAATCGTACGTGAAGATCACATCTCTAATTAATAACCAAAATCGCTGTACGAGTATCGCGTATGGAAAGGGACGCGAAGCGAGAATTACGGAATTCTCATCATTTCCCTCTTCCGTGCGTAACACGTAAGTGTTTCGACAGATAATGTAATCGCATTCCGATATGTTTCAGACGAAGGCGCATCTGGACGTATTAGCGGACGCCATACTACGATGGGCGAGAGGACGCTAATTCCTTCTTTGTTGACGATGAATCTCCAAGCTGTACATAAAACCACAAGTCTGATACGTCTACTTCTTTATATATTCATCGATATCTTTTTCTCCTACATTAATCTATTTTCCGGAAACTGTTTTCTCTCTATGTTTGACGCATAGAGACGTTCATATTGAAATCAAACTCAGGGGAACGTTAAGATGAACCGTCTCTCTCTCTCTCTCTCTATCTCTACCTTTAACTTTCATTCTCTCTATCTCTCGCTCTATCTCCTTTCCCCCTTTCTCTATCCTCTCTCTCTCTCTCTCTCGCTCTACCCCTTTCTTTCTCTCCTTTTCTCTTTCCCAGAAGAGAATACGGCCGCTCGACTTAATCTCCGAGAGGACACGGCATGGTTCTAACTACATTAAAAATCGGTTAGCAAGGTCTATCGTAACCAAGTATCCTCATATAAAGTACAAATTAAGGTGTCCGAACTTTTAGGATGTTATAAATAAAGTTCGTAAGAGAGTTATGGCATTTTAACGCCGCTGTGTATGGCGCACGAAAGTACCCGACTTGGATAATTTCAGTTCTATAAGCATCTTACCAGCTAATATACCAACACACAGATGATGTATTACGATTTCATATTGAGCGATTTCCGCGAGATCGTAACTAACTCTTTAACGACTTTATTTTGGTACAATAAAGTAATTTTGAAGACTGAGAACTATTTACTTCATTCCCAGAGTAAAACACGCGGCTTCGCCGTCGCGCGCCGAACCGGTAGGAACGACACGGAACGTATCGTTTTGGCAAGGAACGGGCACGTGTACCTAGAGACTTCCTCCTAGAGTACTTCCTAAGAGATTGTAAAAGAAAAAAAAAACTGTACTCGCGTTTAATCAAACCGCTCCGCACGACGTTGACGCGTTAAAGCGAATCGTAATAATAATGAAATAATCAACGTCGATCCGGTCTTCTGATATCGCGTACCGTCACGAAGAGACGTCTCCTTCTCGCCTTGTGCACGCTCTATGTTGTCATATCGATATCTCTAAATATTTATTTCGAATTTAATGGAAAAGAATGTCCGAATAAAAAAAAAAAAAAGAAAAAAGAAAAAGCAAAAGCGAGTGCTTTCAGCGGAAGAAGGAATCCTTGTGAAGATTAATTGCGCTTCACCAAACCCGCTCCGAAACTAACGAGTTAGGAAATATTTCATATATTCACATATTGAATATTCTCCTCAACTTCGAATGTGATTGGTCAATTTCTTACAACTCACGACTACAACTTCTATGTAGAATAACCTTTAGGGATTTATTAGCAAGCCATCTTGCTGCCGTATACACTTTGCGTTCTGCGACATTTATTTACAAGCCTTTATCACACTTATTCAGAAAATTCACTAATATATGTATCGATATTGCTGTGAGATTGACGAAAAATGAATTTCTCCTATGTTAAACATTTGATGTCCAAGAATTATGACTTAACGGTAACATAATAATATATACATATATGTTCCAACTATCACAGGCAGTTTTGTACTTTCATTTTCCATACCAAATCAAATATTCATTACTATTCGTTAAGGAAATACCTGCTGCTAGAAGTGTGTTGTCGTTCACACTTGTAGAAAGATAAATAAGGAAAAAACACGCATATTATATGTGTGTGTGAGTGTATATCAATTATACCAACAAGTATATCGCAAGGCATTTGTGAAAATATATTACCTTCTGAGAGGTTCCTATCTTTCCACAAAAATATAGATTATAGAATAAGTAAACATAACTGTCTTTTTCTAGGCAGACTTAAAATTTTTATCTTAATAACAATTGTTTGTAAGTTTGGAAAGGAAAAGCACGCGCATTTCTCGCAACTATAATATTTCCCGCAAGAAATATGATCGATGTGCTGTGTCGCTACGATCAACTATATGTGTGTAACGTGATGTACCTGTAATCGTGTATCCATTACAAATTCGAAGCGTACCAGATATTGGACTGTGAATCCGGATTAAACAGTATCGCATTTACAGAATCCAAACGCTTTACGAAAGATTGATCGCTTATCTCACGTGTTGCAAGATCTCTAAATTGCAAACTATCCGTTTGCAACGGTATTACTTGCGTTGCAATTTCTTGCGGAAACGCTTTTGTTTGAGCACTTGGATCCATTACAGCTATTACCTTTAACGGAATATTTTCCGCAACCTTAACACTTCTGTCATTTATATACACGGGTATTCTTTGCATATCCGAGCCGCTTTTCACAGCAAAATATTTTACAGGTTGAGTGACATTTTGCAGTAACATTGCGCGATGCTGATTGTCGATCGCTTTCGGAACAGCGTGTAAATTATTATTTTGCTTCAGTGATACCAACGGTACATTTCGCATAGTGCTAGATAAATTAACGTAATTATCTATGTTATTATTATAGCCTCTGGTATCGCATAAACTTTCAGGTCGAGTAGTTTCTTTAAAATAATGCGCTTGTTCCTTACGTGGACAATTGGCAGAATCGAAATAAACATACTGTTCGTTGCAATGACACGCATTTTGATTAACTTGATTCTTGGCGCGCTCTATGTTTGTTTTATCAAACATATTTCGACATGTAGATCTTTTTTCGGTTTGAATATCTTGGGACAAGTTTAATATTGGCGTCGCTATCGTTACGTTATTGAAAAGGATATTTCGAGTCTGATTACGTGTATTTTCTCTGAAAAACGGTTGCTTGTTGCTCTCATACACATGTAACTTGGTCCGTTGAAGGATCTCTTTTGTTGACTCTATATTGGAATTAGAAGAACTTGCGCCTTGAAGATAGTTAGTCGGACGATAATTATTTGAATGAAAACAATGTTTCCTCATATCTGGTGAGATTTGTTCTTGTTGAGGCAATTTTTCGGAATATACATTTGTATTACGTGAAGTTTCCAAAGTTCGCGGATAGAAAGAGCCATCGTGTCGGTAAGATCCGTTTCTTTCGTTATGCTCCTTGGGATACATATTTATATCAAACTCTTCAACTTGGGACTCTTGCGAGTCCTTTATTTTCATCGATCCAATTTGAGGCTCCAGTATTTTTGTTTGATCAAATATCGCGTTTGTTGTACTAGATTTAAGATTTTTCAACACACTTGGAGATGTAGTTTCATATAATTCACTTTCAATACTGTTGCTTGGATTTCTATTGAATAAGTTAGTTTCACATTTCTTATGTAAGCCTTCCACATAATCGCCAGTTATCTGTACAGAATAATCGAGCTTATTATTGGTAATGTTGCTATATCGGCGAAGAATGGTAGGTACTCGTTTAACATTCTTCACATTACACATATTTGCTGTTCTGTTGTTACATTTTTGAGATACATTCTTTGGTGCAGAATTGTCACAAATGGCAATCGGTAATTTTTCACGGAAATCTTTAGAAGAAAGTCTCTTTGTTGTTACGGCATCACTTAAAAATATCGAAGGTGCTAAGAGTTTCGAGTTATCACCGCATTGTGAATAACCAGGAATGTTAATCGAAAAATTAACTATATCATGTCGTTTACTTTTACGTTGAGTATTGTTATTCTCGCAATTTTTCTCGCAAGATGTAGAATTATAACGCCTTATGCCATCACCTTTTTCAAGTTCGGTATTTCGCGTTAAACTGGAATTTTTCTGAGAAGACGAACCTTCTTGAAGACGAACTGCAGTGGTATGATTTTTGCTACACTTAGGAACTTCGAATTCAACAGGTGAAAATTGCGAAATGTTCGAGGATGTACAAGCTTGATATTCCACGGAGTATGTAGGTTCCACATTTTCCAATTCTTGTCTATTCTTATCGCGCAAAAGTTGTTGACGAAAACGATCAGCATAGCCATGTCCTAATTTCTTCATTGTTCTTTCAACAGGATCTGAAACCCATTATAAATAATGGTTAACAATTAATAAATCACTCAACAAGATAAATAATTACTCTATATATAATATACCTAAGTAATGTAGAATGTCCTTTTCAAAATTTTTGGCAGAGACTGTCTTAGAGTATTCGGAGAATTTATTATGGATACTTAATAGAGATAAATCCTTGCTATTCTTTGAACACGTCGGTTCTGCTTTGTTTCCATTAGATTCATTTTCTTTTGTAAAATCAATATTATCAAATAGTCTGAAATAAATATTTTATTATAATACACTGTTTTTTTTATTAGACTTAACAAAATAACTTGTGTTACTTACTGTATAGTTGGAGTAGCAGTTTCTAATTGCTCTCTATCATTTTGGAACAGTCTTCGTTTACATATGTCTTCCTTTTGACCATGTCTCGATTCGTTGTTGACATTTTGTTTCATTCTGTTATAGTCTGCGTTTTCAGAAATGTTAATGTTTTCTTCACCTGTCTTTTTGACAAGACATGGTTTCTGATTTTGACTGCAACATTAATATACGTGCAACCTTTATATAAAACATCTCTATATTTATATAAAAGTCTTGTACAGCATTACATTCTTGATAGAAGATATAAAACAAAGAACTTACCTTGGTCTTTCTTTCATCAAAACAGGGCTGTGCTCCAAAGTACACAGTGTCCATTCCAAGCTGTTCTCCGTACAATCTTTATTCGGCGACTGTTCAGTAGGTTTATCACGTGTTGGAATTTCTACTATACGTCTACAAAACAAAATATATCAGAATTGTCAAATTGTACACACTTGCGATACGCTATATCAAGTTTAAATAGGTGGTAATGCGTTTACTTGGATCCATGAGTGTCACCGTTAAAAAGTTTCAATGCGTCTGCCTTTAGCCGGGCTTTATGGAATGTATTTTCCACCGTCTCTGCTGCAAGAGACATTACAACAGATTAATACGCACTTGTGCTATTTCATTATTTCATCGTTACAATAAATAACGTTTCAATGCAAGTACCTCTCTGGATGTCTTTACCCTTTGCGCCATTTCTGTATATACCAGCAGCCTGAAACAATCGTGTAAGGTGTTCAGACGTAACGAATAATGGAAATAACATTGTAACACACCAAAGGATTATTAGATAAAGGTTACTTACAGGTTCTGGCAGAAGTCTGTTGCAGATTTTTGCACGGCCTTGCCTCTTCTGCCCATCCTTGTTACCCTTGACAACATTATCCTGTAATAAATTCCAACATATCTCAGTCACAAAATAACGTCTTGTTAAAAATAGCTCGTGTGCAAACTAACATTTCTTCGTCCACACAGTAACTTATCTAAAAGCTTTAACACGCTTTTCTCTCCCCGGAAGATAGTTTCGCAGATCACGAGAGTTCGACAAGATTATATTCGGCCACGGTCTTAGATAAACTTCCCCGACGGTGTAACGCGCGTTAATGGTCTCGATCAAGCCGCGCAAACCGAGAGATTGATCGCTCGCGAGGGCCGGTACTGCAGCCTGGTAAACACCTGACGTTGACACTAACCTAACATTCGCGGAAGCCACCGCGTCTCCATGCCAGCGCGGCGCTTTTCGAAACCGGCAGCGGCGGCGGCGATTACCGATAATCGCGGTCGCTTTTTTTCACGCAAAATCTAATCGGTTTGCGAGTCAGAAAGCGTCGTGGTGCAATAATCGTGTCTGTAAAAGTGTCGCGTCGCGTCGCGTCGCGTTCAAGTGTCCTCGCGCTCGTCCTTGAGACTACGGTCGCGTCGAGGCCGCTCCCGTTCCCGAAGGTTTTCTCGACGTTCCTTGAGACGGGATCGAGGGAGGACTGAGAAGTCGAGGACGCCGACCTACCAGCTTCCGCCTGGCCTGCAGGATCTTGGAGTGTATCCGGTCGAGGTCCTTCTTCCGTCGCTTCCGCCGCAGTTTCGTCGTCTCCTCGTCATCGGTGGGGGATCTTCGCGTTATTATCTTGCCCATAATCACGCGTAGCAATATGTGTCCCCGGGCAACTTTCGCAAGTTACGTATGTACGTATGTGTCCGTACGCATTGTAAAAATCGCTCGCGGCGACGAGACGCGAATATATCGATGCAGGATAGCGCGCGGCACTCGCGGCAATCAACGACGACTGACGAATATCTTCATACCTTCACGTACTTATATGTTTATTTACCCTCGTCGCTTTCCCGTAGCGACGTAGCGAGTCAGCTGGAGTCAGCGCGAAATCACGGGGAGAATATTTCTTCTTTTTTTTCCTCCTTTTTTTCCGTCCACACGACGTCATCGGGGGCGTGGAGAGGGAAGAATAATTTGTAATTCCGTCGCAAGGGGTCGTCTGAAAGGGAGACAAATGGCTATTAGTTGCTTTTCAATTTTCATTTACACTCAAGTTATCTGGGTCACTCAGTTATGTGAGTATTTTCTATTCAGGTAAGATATATGTCATTTTACTAAGGACGTTCTCTCGTCCTTATACTAGAGAAAATCGATTTTCTTAGGATTTTCTTGAAACTGTGAATATACGTTAATTTAGGTGTGCTTTATGCGTGGTATAAATTTCAGTACCTCTTCTGGTATAAAAAATAAAGATACTGAGCCTAAAAGTTTCAAAAAAAAATTTTTAAATTTAATTTTTTTAGTTTTGGCATTTTTTCCTTATAGATCTCGACGAGAGGAGCAACTTTGGTCCTCTTGGCCAACCTCGTGTCTCTTACCGTTTGGCCTGGAAAACCTTTTCATTAGTAAAAGTTGAAACTTTGAGGCTCAGTATCTTGATTTTTTATACCAGAAGAGGTACTTAAATTTATACCACGCATGAAGCACACCTAAATTAACGTGTATATTCACAGTTTCAAGAAAATCCTAGAAAAATCGATTTTCTCTAGTATAAGGACGAGAGAACGTCCTTCCTATTTTGGTGACAAAGCATAACAATACAGGTTCATATGTTACGTTTACGCGAGCGTTACTTCTGTAGTAACTTACGATAATTCACTCGTTTACGCGGGGAGTAAATTATCGTAAGTTACTATACAAAATCCCGTTTACGCGAAGGAATTATCGTAAGATACTATAGAAGTAACGCTCGCGTAAACGTAGTAATAGCCTCACCTTTTAATGTGAGTCTATTTAGATTCATTAAAGCACACGGTCTCGATTGTGGATAAAAACTCAGTTGAATCTCACTTGCCAGCATGCAAAAAGAACGTGCATTCAAATGAATTATGACGTCACAAGTGAGAATTGTCTGAGTTTTGACTATTAATCGAAAGCACGTGGTCGAATACAAAATAAACGAGCAGCTCTCGTTAAAAATGAAAGCTCGTTGATATATGTTAACGAGAGATTACTTATTTAATTAGAATTACAAGATTTTTGAAACGTATATAGCATATATACATACTATTTAGACGTTTGCCGCGAGGGAGAAACCGTGATGATGATTAAATCCGAAGTACCTACGTAATTAATTGACTCGAATACTTGAAAATAGACGAACAGCCGTCATTAAAAATGAAAGCTCGTCTTTGTTTATTTTCGGATACGTGTTTAATTAGGATTACAAGATTTAAAACGTACAATATTATTTAGATGTTTGCCGTGAGCGAGAAACCCGTGAAGACGATTAAATCCGAAATACGTGATTTTCCTACAAAATGGACGGGAATAGCTTTCGTTAAAAGTGAAAGCTCGTGATCTGTTAAACGAGAGATTATTTTCGGATACGCGTTTAATTAGGATTACAAGATTGAAAACGTACATAGAATATTATTTAGATGCTTGCCGCGAGGGAGTAAACCGCATGACGATGATTAAATCAGAAGTACGTGATCAATTTGAATGCAAAATGGATGAACCAGCTTTCGTTAAAAATGAAAGCTTGTAACCTGTTACCGAGAGATTATTTAACTAGAATTAAGAATTAAGAGATTTGACGCGCGCACAGAATACCATCTAGATGGTTGTGGAGCGAGAAATGATGACGAAGTACGCGATCGATTTGAATACAAAATGGATGAGCCGCTTTCGTTAAAAATATGGAAACTTTGTAATCTTTTACCGAGAGATTATTTTCAGACACGTATTTAAATAGAATTAAAAAATGTGAAACGAACATAGAATACCCCCTAATTAGACGTGCCGCGAGAAAGAAACTGTGACGAAATGACGATTAAATCACAAATATGTGATCGATTCGTCTACAAAATGAACGAACAGCTTTTGTTAAAAATGAAAGCTTATAGTTTGTTAACGAGATATTATTTTCAGATATGTGTTTAATTAGAATTGAAAGAGATTTAGAATTTAAGGGGATGCTGGAGCCGTCTGTTTTACCGGCATTTTTTGTCGGCACATAGCGTCGTATTAATTTGACAGAATTAAAAATCCTTCTCCAGAATTGCAGTACATACATTAATGATTCGGGGAAACTCCGATTTTATATAGAAAACGAGAAAAAATTACGGAAGTACAGATTTCCTTATCCTACTCTTATCCCAATATGGCGTCTCGAGTTGCGGCGAGCTGTCAGCTCGTCACAAGATGTATTTCATATAAGAGATATACCATTGGTACGAACGCGAAAACAAGTTCCCCCGAATTGCACAACAAGAAAAACATCGATAAACCCTCCAAATCAAGATTTGGAAGCGTAATATAAAAGTATAATGTCGGTGTGCATCGTGCGTATGTGTGCGTGCAATGTAGCGTGCTATCCTTGTCTATATCTTTGTCTATACAAGGACAGATATAGTTCGCCGGTCTTCTTTACCGACGCCGATCGAGTTCGGCTACGGCTCCAGCATCCCCTTAACGAGAATTTACGAGACCTGAAGTACACGCAGTTCTTGAAATTTGATATTGTTAATTTAATATTGTTAATAATATTTTTATTATAATTTTATTATTATAATAAATTATAATTTTAATATTCTTATCTTATGTTTTATAATTATAAATTCCAAGGAACTATTTCAGGAAAAATTAAGAGGGTGACATATACAGACATATCTTGTATATTTATATACATTAGTTTTCTTTTTATTTATAGAACAATAGTTTTTATGATTCAAATTACATTTTTTGTTAGCATTTACAAAAAATGTAGTAGATATTATTTTATAAAACGTGACAAGACGAAATTTAGTTCTGTAACTTTATATACTTTTACGAAGAAATTATAATGTGATTATAATTTTAAATATCCTATCTTCTTTTTAAACTATTTTCGAGCATTTTTTAGTCAATAGTCATAAATTATGACTATTGTAAGAAAATTCAGTTTTATAAAAGTACGTTGCTGCATGTAATTATTTTGTTGCAATATTAGAATGATTATTAAAACATATCAATCAAGAGAATTATCACTTCGAATAACTATGATCTCTTAATACGCGATATTAATGTCGTTTTCTTACGATGATCTATATTTTCCTTAACTCGGCGTCTTGTCTTGAGATAATGATAAGATAATGATAAGTGTTTGTAAGTAACATTTAGCAAATTATAGGAAAAAGAGAAAGAAGGTATATAATACGAAAAAACTACACGTTGGTCCTTAAGAATATTCGCGTACATACTTTCGTATTAAATTTATATTATTCTATTTAACTGTAGATACATTAATACTATATGATGGGCGAATTAACTTAATTGGTTGAGTGAATTGGGGTTAAACTATTTGAACGCGAATAAGTCGTAGTGTCGTGGGTAAATACGCAGAAAAAAATTTTGCGATATGAATAAACGTATAATATTAATTACTGAAGAATACACAATACTAATTATCGATAACATCACTCTCGTTTTATCACCTATATTTGAAATAGCGAGAAACAATGTGTGCAACACACAATGTAACGCACACACATAATGATAAAAATATATATATTTCTGACAAAAATGTAGAACGATTTATATTAAATAAAAATTTGATTAAAAATTATATTTCATAGAATAAATTTTTATATCTTATTGTTAATCAAAATAGATACAGGCGTTACGTTAAAATTCAAGATGTAGGGACGTAGGGACGCGGATGGCGGACGTCATGTCGTATAAATGCAAATGAAAAATGTAACCGTTTAATTTCGGTCGCAAAAAAAAAGATCATTATTTTTACGCATCTATGATTTGCTTCGCGAAATTGGCTTCTCGCTGAAAACAACCGTAGCGAGTTAATGAATTGCAAATAATATTGTATTCCGCAATAACGTGCGCTCGGCTCATCAGGGTTGTAGAATCTAAAATTCTGTTTCGATTTTAGCTTCTAATCAATAAAAACACGCGATTTTATGTCAAACACTTTGATAACACACTCGAAGATCAATTAAATCATGACAGATGTAATCGCGCAAACGTTCCGTCGTGAGTCACGTGGCCGGAGCTTTGTTCGATTCGCGTCGGAGTTTCGAGACGAGGAGAACAACGTGCTGTGTGATTCACAGATCCTTGTCAAACGGTCGTCAAGTGAAGTTCGTGTTATTTTCCGATAATTTGTCACGTGGGCGGCGAATGGCGTGGAAGTGCCGCGTGAACAGCGAGTCTCAAATTCGCCTGCAATCGTTTAATAGTTAACGCGACGGATGTGTTACGAGAGGTGCGGCGTGCGTACCCTCCCGAGAGTGCGTGAAGCGGTGTCTGACCGCGATTAAAAGTCTGATGCAGCCGTGCCGTCTGCATCCCGCGTACGCAGTTTGTTGACCTAACTTTCAGATAATGAGGTAGATAAGGGAGACGGCGGGAAAAAACATATTCCGCTGCTGAAGACGGCGTTAGCGCCTCAACTTTCGTCATCATTGTCGTCGTCGTCGTCGTCGTCCACATCCGCCCACATCTTATCCGCCGCCGCCTCCTACTTCAGCTCATCCCTATGGCACCAGCCTTTTTTATCATGTGTGATTAAGCACGGGCCAGCGAGAAGTTTCCAAGTATTTGCACGCTCGCGACACGCGGTTGCAGAACAAAGTCGCAGCTTCGCGACGAGACGGTCTTCTCTTTCCTTTTTCTTTCGCACGCCAGCGCTTTTTTTCTTGCGAGCTCCCGCGATTTTAGCACGCGAGTTAGTGAGAGATTGCGATCGGGCGGTTCATGTCGCGATACGGTGCCACCATGGGCTTTGGAAGGTGAGTATTTTCCGTGAGATATCGCTCGATCCTTCGTGCCTCTGTGAAGCTTTCATTAAAAGGATTTCATCCAGTCGCTCGTTGGACTTTGCCGGCAAAAGATGATTTGTTAAATATTAAAGGATAAAATTTTAAACAGTACCTTGAGTTAAATGACATTTTGTTATTTTTAACTACCGTGTGTGTCGAAATTTATTATTTTAACATAAAACAGTATTATTTTAACTCCACTGGTTTAGTTAAATTAATATTGTTTTAATTAGTTAAACGATATAGTAGGAGCATGAATAGAAGTAGTGGCGACCTACATATGATTAAAATGAAGAATTTATAAGATATGGAGCTAGCGGCATTGATTAGATATTTGACGAGCATGATTACGGCTTACTTGTATTAGAGATTATTGCCTTGTTCAACTTTGTTTTTTTTATTATTATTTTATTCGATAAGTTAACTGTCTTCGGTTGACGACAAGTTTAGATCTCTTCTGGATACTTCTATCATATCATTCTATCATAATTATTATTTGTATAATAATATTATCACATCAATTGTCGTAGTCAAATATGTGTTAATTTATAAAAGCGGAACAGCTTGCTTATTATATCAGTGTTTTAATATTTTAATATTTTATATTTTATAATTTTAGAATGTTACTTCAAGAACAATTTATAATATACAGTAATTTATAAAACTGATAAAATCGTACCATTGTTATGAATTTCTTTTGAAAATTTGTGATATTTGTTTGTTTATGTATTATGCTAATGAAATGAAATTCGTTGTTTTTCATCGCTTGTTTCGAATCAGTCAGTCGTAGATAATTGTTGTGTGCTATATTTGATCACACACCCACACACAATTTCGTAAGTTATTGTGTAAAGAAACTGAAGCGCTGACGATGTATGTAAATCTATCTTTGTTTAAATACATTAAATCAAATTTAAAAAGCCGCGTATACTTTCAAAGTACGTGCGTACGTGGAGTGCTTGGGCCAATTTCTAAATTTAACATATTTAACGGGATTGTAACTTTATACGGCGATACGAACAGATGCGGAACAGTGCGTTGCTGCGTAAAAATATCAAAGAGGGGCATCGAACTGCCGTGCGTTGAAACGTAAACGAATAAACATATCATTAAATTGACCGGTTGAGCGCCAATTATTACGTCGGCATTTTCCCAGCGTAATTTTACAAAGTTAAAAATATCAGACCAATTTTGCCGGATGCGAAAAACACACCCGGCCGTGTTAACGCACGCTCGATGATACCGTATTATTGTAACATAAAGAGGCGACAATTATAAATTTGAAATCCGCTTCCTCGTGTATACAAAGCGATTAACAATCTCGTTCTTATCAATATATTCATAAACTCGTTACATACAGTTATAGCCATTAACGCCGGTGTATGTTAGTTTTGCATAAAATGCAAGTTAAATATTCAAACGCGCAGAGCAGCAAGTACACGCCGAACCAAGTTCAGAACTGAGTTGCGCGTCGTTAAGATAATGTCTAGGTCAATACTTATGTGTATTAGTATATGCAAAGCGTTATACAGAGTGTCGCGCAAGACTTTAGTGTGTGAAGCTTTATTGATGAAATTTCTTGAGCAGTTTAGAAATTACAAAAGATTTCGTAAATTTATAAATTTTTAACAAAAATTTCGAAGCGTTGTCGATATCTTTTACGTTAAAAATATCTAAAAACAAATAATTTTTCATAAATTAACGAATAACAGAAAATAGATGATATAGATTTGTTATTTAATTTTCAGACTTTATTTAAATACTTTATTAAAACAATATATATTTAAAATAATTTTGAAAGTATTGAAAATGGAAAATTATATGATAAGTGACGATAATCTTCCGAGACTTTTGTTGACGAAGAGATACTGATTTCGTCATGAGATGTACAAAGTTTGATTGCGATAAATCATTTATTATAACACTTTCTGCAGCGTGTACGTGGTATTTTCGCGATTAGTATTCGTACTTTGTTTCGCCTTTTCATTAAACCCATCACGTATGTTTTCTCTCGCAGTTCATTGTCACGTTACATCATCTATAGCGATCAAGGTTCGGTAACCAGTTCAAGTCTCGCATGATGAACCACTAACATCGATTCGGACTGAGGTCACACTTGGAGCTTCATTTCATTCGGTTCTCGTCATACTTTTATTTATTACCGATGTGCGTATTGCAGTCGCTCTTACACGTCCAGATCAAAAGAATATTCACAATTGCGGATGAATTCTATTGTTCCTTCACATATGAAGCGAAATATATGGAAATATAATTTAACTGATGAACAGTTTACATAATCTAATTTCTTTCGCGTTTTATTATCTTATAATTCGCGACTAATTCTTGTTGTATAATCGTGTTACAGTCATAGTAACGAAATCATAAATCAGTGATACTATTTGATATACATATAATTAAGTTAATTGGCAAAAATTCTTGTCTGTGCGCGATAAGAACTAATCCTATTGCTTTAAAGAGAAGAAAATAGGAAGAAGATGCAGACTAAGTATGAAGATATTGTGTGAAGAAATTGTCTTTTTAACGTTGCTCGTAAATCGTCCTTAAGAGCAATATAGTCTCTCACATAATAAATCCCCCTTTAAAATTTTTCCACGTGTTTGCGCGTGTTCGTTTTGTAAGCACACGTCACAGCGTGCTTACAATATTTCCGTAGGAGGCGTTTGCGCAAAGTGCAGCACAATATGAGATGAGTCCCCCAGCAAAACGTCTTGTTTGCCATTGGATAGTGACACCGTCGTATCGAGTTTGCATAGTCGATCGCTTTTACCCAATATCACCTGCAGCTATTTTGTTATCTTATTTACCTAAACAGGAATCTGCAAATACTAGAACTTTCACGAGTAGTCACGAAGAAGCAATCGAATATGATTCATTCTGTTTCGATTCAAAAACGGCGTGTAAATGGAAACTTTGGAATTCGGAAACTAATTTGTCGTCGTAAGCAAAAAGACTTTCGACTGCTCAAGAAAGCCTTGCACGAGGAACGAAAAGAAGCGTAATTCCAATAAAATAATACAAAAAAGTACATGTGAGACATGAAAATATAAACACAAAAAACTGTTTATATGTAATGGCACGAGTTGTAATCCATTTTCGCGCTGGCAATAGCAATTTAATTTCAAATCGGGCGTATCATTTAATGACAATTTCTGATATGAGAGAAACGATATTTTTACTATCTTAAATATCAATTAAGTAATTAAAGTTTTTATCAAGTTAAATTATCAATTAGATAATTAACAGTAGGATAATAGGACATAATTATCTCGTCGCGATTGGGGTTCCGTTAAAGTTTATCACATGTACTTCAGTATAATATAGTATTAAATCTTAATTTTATATTTCGATATAAATCAATTATAAATATTCCAAATATCATTAATAACGTTACGACAAATGATATCACATATCATTTATCTGCGTGATAAATGCGGTAATGAAAAATATCTTTACATTTTATGGATAATTTAATGAGAGCCACGTACTCTCTTAAAACGAATGAAAATTTTGCTGATTAAAACAGTAACTGATATTACACAGATAAGGATTAGTGAGTATTTTACTTATTTTCAATACGAATATTCGCATTCCTTTGCTCTTCCGTCTTACATCTTACTGATTGTGGCCAGTAGAAGTAAGATAATTCACTGGTAACCGCATATAATAGCAAAATGTAACTTTTAAAGTTTTTTAAGTTTTAGATTATTTCTGGATAAAAATCTTCGTATCTGTGGGATAAAAATTGTATTCAACTATGATATTCAAGTTCTGAATCATTATTCTTTTTGCTTTTAAGCTTGCTGTTCATAGACACTGTTTTCAGCACTCTAATATCATTGATTGGAATAATCCACCACTAACTGATTCTCTCCAGTGAAATCTCATTGAACGCAGTGCTTATAACTGTTGCAATATTTTTCATTGCTTCTCAGTGATAAGATACTGATTCCATTTAAGAGACTGTTTTCACATTTGGATACTGTTAAAAATTTATTTCGAATTTAGGAATGATTTAATCATTATTTAAAAATAATTTTTAATGAATGCAAATCTTTCTTGTAGTTGAAACAATTCGAGATATTTGAGATTATTTTGATAATTATTAATTTCTCATAGTTTTAATCTCGATTACGCTATGTAACTTACGCTATGTAACTATATTAATATCGTTATTTATTTATAATAAAATAAAATCTAATGAAAATTTATCTATAATGACATATGATAACGTATCAAAGATTCGAAGCGTGATTTGAGAAAAAAATTGTCTTATTTTCTGCGAAAGGTGTGACGTCTGCGGTTATATCTTATAAAATATTATATCATGACAACTGTGTTAGCTCTCTTATTGTTTGTGTGCGAAATCTTTTGTAAAAATCTATCACACATATAAAATATCGCAACCGGATTTCACGATTAAATATACATTGTGATAAATTATCTAAATAGGATATAGGTTAGATATCGTTAACACATAAATCGTTCGTGTTTATTTTGTGTTTAATGCCTTTATTGTTTCTGTAGAAATAAATTTAGCTTGACTTAACAGATGGAAAAAAACACGTAAAAATATCACTTGTACAGCATCGCCCGATTGTTAAAACAATGCTGATGTTAATAGATACGACAGACATTTGTGAATTAATTGCAAACAGTTCATGAAAAGTCACGGATGATCACAGATTATATTTATTGCAGTTTTGATTTTTTTTACACTCGCTTCCACACGATGTAGCAAAACCGCATTATTGCGTACGCGAGAGAGGCGACGTAAGCCGGAATCAGCTAGTTGAAACCAGTTACATATATACGATATTTCTCCAGAACCTTTCAATATACTTGGTAACGCCCAAAAACCCTTTCTATGAAAATATCCTTCCCGACTTTGATCCTATTCCCATATGGATCTCCATTCCACGTTAATTAGTGCACGAGTATTGGGTACATATTATACAGCGCGTATGTCGAAATTAAATGCAGCACGAATGATCGAATACGAGAGTATTTTGCGCGTCACATAAAAATACAAATTAAATTGTTGACATATCGAACAACAGGATTACTAATTTAGGAAATTTAGGAATTTCAAACACCTCCCATGTAGAAGGTGCTTTATATAAAATGAAATTGCTTGGAACTGTTTTTGACGATGTAGGTAAGTCTCGATATCTTCGTGTATTAAACTTGCGATGGAATTACAGTTGCTTTCAGTATTTACAAAATACACATTGATAAACACATCATGATTTATCGACCGTACTCTGAACGAAAAAAAAACGCAGCGTAAATTGGAGCAACGGCAACATTTAAGTATTCATTAATGAGCGAGTATCTGCCGTTTCTCGATTTAGAAACTTCGAATACCTTCCATGTAGAAGATACTTTATATTTATATAAAATGAAATTGCTGTGCTTGGAACTGTTCCTGATATTTCTCAGATGACGTAGGACTCGACGTCTTCGTATATTAATATATTTACACGATATTAATATTAATGCGCGCCAGGTCGTGTTTTCCCGCTGCTAGAATCCGCACGCACTTTGAAAGTGCTCTCCGGCGACTTTCCGGCGACTTTCATGTATTAGGGATCGTTCGGCGATACATCCATTAATAGTCTACGCGCTCGTTTCTTCGTAACTTTAAGATAAATCGTTATTCCCCCACCGATTGTTTAGTCGTCCCCCACTCGCCCAAACATTATGTGGCCACCATCGCAGAATGCGTTTACCTTCGAGGAGACAGTACTTGCTGTCTTTGCAAGACAGAAGCAAGCAGGTGCGCGGGTGTCTGGTGCATGGTTACAGCGGCAGCGGGGATGGCGGCGGCGATTCATTAATTCGCTTATCACCGATCGTCCGTGTGGACGAGCAAAAAAGTGCACCATGCAACTCGTGTCTCGCGCGCGCGGAGACGGGTTTTACGACGTTTAGAAGACCGTACGCCCGTATATACTCGTGACGGACGTCGGAGCTTGAGCGCTCCGTTTTAAGGTAATAGAATATGTAGATAAGGCCCGGAGAGAGAGAGACACAAGGATACGCGCGCGCGGAAAACGTTCTCTCGCTCCTGGACCGCGAGATAAAAGCGAGGATCGTGCACGTCGACTTCGTAAGTCCTTTCGCGAGTGCACGCGATACGCGAGGAGGAAAAACGTACATGGTGTAATTTACTGATATAGTCGCCATCGTTTATCGGCTACAATACACCAAAGTATGTACTTTGTACGTAAATACATCGGTGCTGTTGTGATAACTGTATGCGCACATACGAAAATATTGACCTCTACAAGTATGAAAGAGAAAAAGTTGAAATAGAATGATATATATGTTCCTGATAGTTCTTGCCGATAGTTATTCTTATTAATGTTATCGTGACAAATAAAAATTTTCCAAACAATTACGAGCAATTTTCAATTATAAAAGCGATTATTGAAAGAATATTAGCTTGTATTGTGTAACATTTAAGTTTTAGAATAAGTGTGCCGGAGCTCGTGTAATGTAATTTAATAAAAATTAGATTTTCGATTTTAAATGATGATTTTAAGTTATATATATAATTTTAGTATTTATATAATTATTTATAATTATACAATATTATTATAAAACGATCAATGTCCATCCGGAGTAATTTCGAGAAAAACGCAATTCTAAGTTTTAAGACATTATCTCCCAGTACGGTACATCGTTCAGCCTTATTTCCAATGAATTGTAACTGTTCTTGACAAATCAGAAATTTTTGAAAGTTCTTTGAAAATGCCACAAGATCGTATGATCAGATCAATTTCGAAAAAAAAAATGGATTTTGATTGTTTTTCCTCTGTACCCTACATATATATTATATGATTATGCTTATTATTTATGCTGATAAGACATAATATCATTGTGTAAATAAAACCGTTCTTGCACCACATTTCTACAATTCAAGTACTCCGCATCTCCGGATATTTAGAATCCATTATCGCGATATCGTATTTAGAATCCGTACGAAATCACGTGACGGCTCGATTATTACGCGGGAGAACCCCCCGTTCGCGAGCTGAAAGGATATAAAGAGAAAAAATCGTGGAACTAGAGTATTTCTCATTCTGTCGTCTCTCATTCGTGCGACGCGCATTCTAAAGGCAACGTAAACCTGCTCGACGTCCCCGAGATTAACTTAGACCATTTGGTTCACGGAAACTTTCCCCGAGTCACCTCGCCCGGATAATGATCGGAATATCAAGGCACGCTCCATTAATTTATTAACATTGTCTAGTTCCTCGTAAACCTCGTTTTCGCGGAAACAATGCCTGTCTCGCGCGCGCGTATAAATCGCGAAAATGGATAAACTTCGGCCGAAGACTTTCAACGAGACACAGCGCATAGCGGTGTGCGTTTAATGCGACATCGGAATGGTATCGTAAAACCGAATACGCGCGCCGGCAGTTACTCCCTTTTGCGCATTTCACCGCCCCGACATGGCTAAAGAAGCAGTAGCTCGCGACGCAATGGGATAAACTGCACAATTGTTTCGAGCACCGCGATCTGGCACAATTGGAAGATTACTTTATTTAGCTCCGGCGTTCCGATTTTCTTTTCGATCCCTCTCTTTCTCTTTCGAGCGCGCGGCGGTTTTTCCGGTTTCCGGTGTACCGTGGGGAAATCAATAAACCACGTGCTTCCACGTAGAAGTTAACCGCGTGCTTGCGAGAGGTCAGCACGCGGCCTTCGGGAAGGGGTTTGCGAAATTTCTCCGGGCATTTTTCAAATTACCTGTTTATTAAACGATACTTTGTATATTTTTCCCGGAAAAACACGGCCTCTCGCGGAAACAGCGCTGGGAAAGTGCGAGTCGTTAGGTGCTCCTCCGCGAACTTTCCGCATTAAAACGCACGCGTAAATTACCTGACGGCAGAAATCTCTGTAAAACAGATTTATTGTGCGTTCAATGTTTGCAAAGATGCTTTTTTTTAACGATAACGCTCTTCACGGTAATCGTTGCATACACACACACGCATACATATACACTATACACATACACACATGCACATACAATGATTTGCGCGCTGCTCTCGCAAATTGAAAAGCCGAGAACGGACCGACGAGACTTCCGCACAAAGCGATTGTCCGATCCGTGTTTTATCATTCCGTGTCGTATCGCCGCGCGCGGTGAAACACATAGTGCTTCTCATCGCGCACAGCTTTACGCTTCCTTTTTCGGTTCCTCAATAATTATTACGCTCTGATAATCCTGATTCTAATGCGCTGTACTTTTTGCGTTATTTGCCGCTGGGCCGCTAACTCCCCAGCACCTGCAACATCGTCGTTATATGCATGCGTTGTTTATATACCGCCGGGATAGAGCTCCGGCTGCTCGGCGGAGAAGTCGTTTCCGAGGGCAGTTCCTCTCTCTCTTCCTCTCCCTCTCCCTTTCCCTTTCCTTCTCCCTCTCTCTCTCTCTCTCTCTTTTTCTCTTCCGGAGCTTTTTATGGGGAAAAGCTTTCTGTAGCCGCCTTCGCGCGGCGAACTGATCCCGTTTCTTTATGTAATGCCCGCCCAAGTCCGACGCGCGCGACTGGCATCATTTTTCATTCGCGATGTTCCCAGGAAACTTGAAACATAAAGCGCCAAGTTGAACTTTCGATCGGCCGACGCCGCGGCGGCGATTCCCGGCAAATGGTATAAATTCTGAATATGATTGCAGCTTACGGGACGTAAAGGACGACAGTATGCGGCTGTGCTGTTCGAGAAAGGACGAGGCTGACTCGTTGCAGCCGGGCCTGGAAAATGGTACGAATGATACTCGCACGTTGACGTAATCATAGAATGGAAATGCAAAGACGATCTCTGCTATCGGAAGGATAATTTTGAACTGAGAAAAATTTCATGCAATAAAAATGCGCTGCAATAAGACACGTGCGAGAAGTGTAAAATTATTATAAATGTCTAAAAAAAAATACATATCTTCCGGCTTATAAAAAAAAATTAAGACGAAATGAAAGAAAGCTCATTTTTTGTGCTCGGTATAGCATTTAATAACTTGTATATTAAGCAGCCATGTTAATTAGAATGTTGAAAAGATATTTTACATCATAAGTTTTATTTATACAGTTAACGATCGAAATAAAGTATTAATCTGTACAGAATTAACTAACATTTTCTCACGACTTTTGACTTAATGCGAAAAATATATCTTATTTTTCGTTGTTTAAATTTCGAAGGCATTTGTACAAATTAGTGATAAATGTTGCCCGGTTCTATCTTGCATAACACAGGCAAATTGTACGAAGTCTTATGCACACAGTCAGCCGTTTGAAGAGACGATTAAGGTGGGCTTACATTTCCAGCCGGATTATTCTTCCAGTTAGCGTTGTTTAAGTATCACTGCTTAGCAGTAGTATTAAATTACTAAGTATACATGTATATACACGTACAATGGACGCCAGCTTGTTAAAGAGAGATGTCGGAGATTATATACGTTGTAATTGTACGTAGACTCTAGATATCCGATTATTCAATATTGCATAACTTGCCATTTCCTAGATGTTTAAGTATGTCGTGTAATTACTCATTTTACATATCATAAGGAACGACACAAATTGGCGGAATTTTTTCGTGGCGTGTTTTCATAAGTCTTAATATGATAAATAGATATTTTTGATTAATTTAATTATTTCAAAATAATGTGATTTAACATAATGACATATAATGTGGATTTTCCTGTTATGATCCCTTAATTGAAACACGCAGATTATACAACTGAATCTTCACTTATTCGTTTTCAGCTTGTATAGATAGATATACTTTTTGGTTGGTTTAATATTTTGAAATAATGCGATTTAACATAATGACGAAATATAATTTTTCTTGTTATGATTTCTTAACCCTCCGTAGTCACACCTATTTTTTCAAACAAGGAAGTCACACTGGGTCATTTTGACCGAAGACGAACTTTGACCGTTCGCCATTTGACCATTTATCCACCGATCGTGTTGAAAAAATTCTCGAATGCACTTGCGATATTGCTAAATTGATTGTTATAAAAAAAAAGGGCCTCAGAAATTTTTAACATATAAAAAAAATTCGCGAAGAATTTGCTTAAAAAAAAATTTTTTTTAACTACAGCTAGAGGGCGTCATGCTCGCCAATTTTCAAGTTACGCGCAAGATATTTACGAGCAAAGTTGAGGCTCGGGTCAAATTGACCCGGTGTGACTACGTAGGGTTAATCGAGGAGCGTGGATCATACAGCCGAATCTCTGTACATTTTTCGCAGGAGCTGCGAAAGGTCCATCAACGGGGAGCGATGTGGAAAAATTTGGATTGTACCAGATGGCGATGTTCGCATTTATTAGCATACCGTTGATGCTGTCGGCAGGATTTACGCTTGCTTATATATTTACCGCGGGCGAGGTTAAATACAGGTACGCATATATGTATCCTTCGCTGTTTGAACTTTCACCTATGCACACGCAGTCAAGATACGTAATTCAAACGTATTTGCGAGACACGGTATCGAAACTTGAAGCCAGCCGTGGTTAGAGTTAGAGAATTAAGGAAGGAAAAAAGCAACTGCGTTTATAACGCAGATGTTTAGTGCCGGAATGCGAGCACGCGGGGAACGCGACGTTCGACCCGCTGTGGATCAACGCTTCCGCCCCGAAAACCGAAAACGGGGCCATTTCCGGTTGCACGCGTTACACGGTGCGAGATGATCGTTCGGGTACATGTACGGAAGCGTCATTCACCAACGTCACTCGCGACTGCGATTCTTGGATTTACGATCCGGACGAGCGTACGATACTCAACGAGGTAATGTGGCTCTCGCGGTGATCAGCGCGCGTATTTTCTATCCGCCGAGATTTAGCGGCCGAGATTTATTTTCTCTTTCCTTTTCCGCCGCTTATCTCGATGCAGTGGGGATTCACCTGCGACGCCAATCGATGGAAACTCACGTTGGTGGGCACGATACAGAATACCGGTCAATTCGTCGGCTTGATGTTCGCCGGATACATATCTGACAGGTGAGAGATCAGCGCAATATCCCTGGGGCTTTAATTAATTAACTTCGTACAAAATGTTTCACAACATTCGTCGCGGATGGCACGGATGCCGGCGCGCGTTTTCATTTTTATTTATATCTTCGTGCTGCCAAGGAGAAAAATATAAATCTAAATTATGTCGTACGATACATCAGCTAATTTAAGAATTAACTAGATTACGTAATAAAATTTAAGATTATATTTATAGAAAATTAGCGATAAATTCACGATAAATTCTAAGCTATTTTTTCCAAAGCTATTATTTCCCTACAAGCTATTTTTCCTCGTAATAACAACTCGGCTAGAAAGTCTAAAAATTCATTATAGTTATTTTTACATCTTTTTCCTTGCGAGCGCGTTAGACACGCTCGTATGGATACAGCTGCATGGATACAGCGTAACTGTTTCTGTTGTACGTCCTTTACGTACCCGGCGATAAATCGCAATCCGGTTACGTCGGTTACGAGATTAAAATTCTTAGTTGAAAAGATACGCATAGTTCTTTACGTAATGCAAAAATTGTACGAATGGTCTGTAACAATGTTTCTGCAGCTCGATTTCACAGACCCTCAATAAGAAAGCGCGGCGTATCGCGCGGTATCGCGAGGAATTTCGCATTGCGGCACGGCAGAAATGCGCTTTGCCGCGAACAACGGGAGACGGCACATCCGCGCGTTCATTCTTTTTTATTTTCCAGGTACGGGAGACGAACCTTTTTGACGCTGTCGACGTTTCTGTCTGGAGTCAGCGGCTTGATACATTCCTTCTCCGTGAATTATTGGATGTTTCTCGCATTCGAATTCCTCGATGCCACCATGGCGGCGGGAATTTACAGCGCGGGATTTATTCTAGGTGCGTTAATAACGGAACAATAAATATGCACGCGGGGGGGAAAAGCAAAAAATATGCGACACCTGTAAGCGTTATGTCGTTCCTGCCCTATTACGAGTGTTTGCGGGCGGAGCGGCGCGCGGCGTCGGAGCGAATTCTCGATGCAATGCTCTTTACTCCGCGTTTGGAATGCAAATACGCGACACGCGTAACGCAGATATTTTCGAGTAATTTATTCTGGATTTACCACGTGTTTATTTAGTCGTTTATTAAAATTATAATTGCAGCTTTATGCGACACGCATTTAGATTTCTATGAAAATATATTCTGACAAAACATTCCCGGGAAATGTAAAACTAACGAGCCTTGCGATAGATAATAAGCTTTCACTCGAAAATTCCTCGAGGTTATACTCGCGGAAAATGAATGGACAGGAAAAACATATTGTATTTCGCGTAATACGACTCGAAACAGTTCGGAAAGTTAATAAAATGCACTTTTTTTAAATCGATAGTTGATTTATCGGTAATACCTATCGCATTGGCGTCTTTTATCAAAATTTATTGATCGATAAGTTTTTTGTAGACGATGTCAAGAGTTCCGAAATTATTTTTAAGTATATAACAATCTTGTATGTTGCGACATTTTCAAATCACCGACGCACTTGGGTCGAATACGTATATGTTTCTCTACATTCACTTTTGTATTAGTGATTACCGATAAATTGCATATTATATAGAAATCATGTATTATATAAGATATGTTTATTAGCTTCACGTTTCTTTCTAATGTAATTTACGCGTGATTATACACGTTCGGTAATAATTTACATATTTTTTTGCTCTCAGGAATGGAGACGGTGGGAGTGAAAAACAGAGTCTTCGGGAGCACCATCATCTGCTGCATGTTCGCCATGGGTGAGATCTTCCTGGGATTGATCGCGAGTTGGCTAAGATCTTGGCGAACGCTTCTTAGAGTGATATACGGGCCGGGATTGCTAGCCATTCTCCTGCCTCTGTTCATTCCAGAATCAGTTAGGTAATCCTTTTTAAACTTAATGAACACTCACGTATCGCTGGGACATGACTTTTGATCGATCAGCAAGATTTGAAATCGACGAATGTTATCTGCAATTTATTGGATTACGTGAGCAATCAATATTTATTGCGAATTCAGTTGAAAGTAATTAAAAATAACTAAAGCCATTAGCTTAAATGCATTAAAAGATCTGAAAGATTAGCTGGAATCGTTTACCATTTCAATGCAATTTTTTTACAGTAAACGATTGAACGGAATTTATTAATTAATATTTATATACAGTAGAATTCTTTTCATTCTTTTATCTGCGGAATAACTGTTTGCACAACATATGATGCCATTTTCAAGGTGGCTACTGTCAAAGGGTAAACACGACGAAGTAGAGAAAATATATCGTAAAATAGCTCGAATGAACGGCCTGCAAGTAACGGACGAGGCCATCAATTCGTTCAAGGAGTTAAGTGTACCTAAGGACGAAACGGTACGTCATCTATCTCTTTCTCTTATCGCAGACGCACATGCGCCCAATTACGATATTGAAAATATCTCATCTGCAAATTTGCTTACTGTTGTCTAAAATACAACCCAGTAAACACTAAGTAACAGACTTATACACGCAAGTTACAATTTCCTACTCAACATTGTTGAGTTACTCAAGTTACTTGGTGTTTGCTGGGAACTATATCGCTCGTAATTTCCAGTGCAGTCAAACAACTTTTGCATTACTCTGTAAATGCCGGTATAAAACACTGATTTGCATATACGATGCCGCACACGACCATGAGACTGATACGATCTTTCAGAAAAGCGAGCTAGTGATATCGGACGAGAGGAAACCGATCGTGCAAGTTCTACATAGCTCAGTGATACTCATTCGACTGTTGGTCTGCTCGTTCTGCTGGCTCACGAACACGTTCGTTTATTACGGATTGTCGTTGAATTCCGTGGCGTTCGCCGGGGATAAGTACATCAATTTCGTGCTCGTCGCGGTGGTCGAGATACCGGCGTATTGCCTCGCCTGGGTGCTGACCGATCGCATTGGCCGTAAACCAACGCTCTCAGGCGCGTTCCTGCTGAGCGGGGCGTTCTGCCTCGCAATCCAGTTCGTACCGACAGGTAAAGGGATAAGAAAAAAAAAAGAGAAGGTTTCTCAGACAAGGATGGATCCTCGTTTCGTGGGTCGCTTATGAAAAGCCGTTGAATCGAGTTTACGCTAGAGAAATTTTTACGAGGAGAGAGAATTTCGGGATATTTTTTGAAACATTAATGCCGTCGACATGCGCCTCGCTCTACCGCGTATTTTCTTTCATCATCGAGCTATTTAAATGCTTATCCCATTCATTTTCGAGCAAAAGAGGGTAGACGCGTAACATGCCGACAAGGTAAGGAAAAAAAGACCTTTTTGAAACAATGCTGTTTCGCTCATGTTCATTAATGCTACACATCCTGGCATCGTCGTGAATGAATATAAATGTTTAGTGTCACGTTTCAAAGAACTTGGTTGATACTTTTATCACATTTTTGCTCCGCTCTTTTCCAATTACTTCTAAGATTATATCTTATGTGAGAAACGAAAGGGCGTGCATTTGGAGCTATTAGAATCTCTTTTTATCTTCTTTTTCGCGATATACGTTTTACTCATATTTACACGTGTCCTCGTTGGAATCGCGAAGTTTAATCGCGAACGCGAGCGCGCGCGCGCGGGGACGGATATGAGTTATAATCGCGCGAAAATATAATATAAGCTGCGAATGTGTGACGCGCCGCGTTGCATATTACGTGTGTAATCCGGATCCGAGGGGGGCAAAAAGCGCCGTTGAGACGACGCTACGTGCGCCGGCGGCGTCGTTCGGCTTAGTCGCGACCGTGTTGTTCGCGTAATTATGTCGGTTATAATGGGCCGCTATGCCAGGGCGCGCGCGATCCCGGTGATTTATCGCCGCTCTGTTCCGCAGGAGCCTGGAGTTACGGGCCTTTACTTTTATACATGGCCGGAAAGCTGTGTATCACCATGGCGTTCGGCACCGTCTACGTCTACACGGCGGAGCTGTTCCCGACAACGCTCCGGCATTCCCTGCTCGGAATTTGCAGCATGACCGGCCGCGTCGGGTCAATCTTATCGCCGCAAACGCCTCTTCTGGTGAGTCAACGGACACGCGTTTGCAATAAACAGATGCGCTCTCGAATTACGCGCGTTTCCCGAATTACGCCTCGATAACGCTGCGCGAACATTTTCCAGATCTGCATTCGACATTCCTCTGTAATTTTACATTGAATCCAACATTTCAAAGAGATTTTGCTCTTACAGAAAACATTTTCTTCGAAAATATCATTTACTCCCATTTTTAACTTGATAAACGTGCATATAGTTTTTATAAAAATGACATTAATGATATTTTATAATATTTTATTTTGAACGGAAAATATTCTGCATATTTGCAGTCAATCACTGTTGAGAAATTTCTCGGCGAAAGCGTTCTATAAACTAAATACATCATCTCAAACGTTTCGCTAATTACACGTATCCTCGTTTACGTTCAGGCGCAAATAATGCCTTCGCTGCCGCTCATCCTGTTCGGGTCCATGGGCATGATCGCGGGCGTCCTGTCTCTGATTTTCCCGGAAACTTTAGGGACGAAACTCCCGGACACTGTGTGGGAAGCAGAGAGGATCGGCAAGTCAAACGGGAGTCGCAAAATTCTAGGTCTTACCACGCCATCACGCCAGAGCAGCAGTGTAGAACGCTAAGACGCGTTAAGTCTTTCTTTCTCTCTCTCTCTCTCTCTCTCTCTCTCTCTCTCTCTCTCTCTCTCTCTCTCTCTC